>NC_057862.1:590075681-590238181 GCF_019393635.1 Dromiciops gliroides
GAAATTACTGTATTTCCCTCAAACTCATTCCTCCTCCAAACTTCCTTCTTTTTGTTGACTATATAACCAATTACCTTTCCACTTGTCTGCAGCCTTGGACTCACCCTTGACTTTTCCCTCTCCATCATCCCTATATCCAATCAGATGTCAAGTTGTGTTAATCCTACCTCCAAAACATCACCTACATCTATCAGTTTCCCTCCACTCAGACTCTATTCCCCCTCTTATCTAGTTCAAGGCCCTCATTACCTCTCACTTAACTATTTTAAGTCTCCTAATTGTTCTCCCCAATGCTAACCACACCCCACTCCAATTCATCCTCCATATAACTACTGAACTGAGATTCCTAAAACACATTTCACTTGTTATTTCAACCCAAATATCAATGACTTCTTGCTTCTAGGATGAAATAAAAAATCTTAGGTATTTGAAGCCTCCCTCATTTTACTTTCCAGTGTTATTTCTATTACTCTCCTTGATTCACTTTCTTTTCTAATCAAAGTAGCTGCTCTCCATAAACAACATTCCATTTCCTGTCACAGGCCTTTGAACAAGTAGCCCTACATTCCTGGAAGGTACTTTCTCATGACCTCTTTCCCTAGTTCAGATTGCCACCTCCTACATGAAGCCTTCCCCCATTTGTTGGTACTCTTTCCCTGCTTAAATTACTTTGTTATATTGCCTTAGTATATGACAGGGGCTTTTTTTTGGGGGGGGGGGGAACCTGTTGTATCCTCATTGTAACAGATATTAGTTGCTGAATAAATGTTGAATTGAGTAAGAATAGGACCTCTGAAGTGGAGATGAAGAGGTGGGACCCACCAGGAAGGCTATCAACAAGACCAGTGTCTAATCACCCATTAGAAAGCAAGCAAGCGGGGCAGCTAGGTGGCGCAGTGGATAAAGCACCGGCCCTGGATTCAGGAGGACCTGAGTTCAAATCTGACCTAAGACACTTGACACTTACTAGTTATGTGACCCTGGCCAAGTCATTGCCCTGGCCCCCCCAAGGGTAGTAAAGGAGTGTGTTCACCTTCCTCTTCCTCATCTTCTCGTCATTTCTAATCAAGCAATAGGTAGGTTTTAACCACAACCTGTCTTGAGGTCAAGTTGAAAGCAAGAAATGGTTTGGGTTGGGGGCACTCCCAGCAAGCAACAGCAGGGAAGGAAGGGGAGTTACTGCTGTTACCAGATGTCCACAAGGAATATAAGTCAGGTGTACATAAATCATGGATTGTTTGTACTTTATTACAGTACTACCAAAAACTGACCAGTACTTGTGAATAAGTGTGTCTGTGCAGAAACATAGGGAGTTCCAACCTGTAATGTCCATGATAATACACCTCTCCTTGGCCAAAGGCTTAGACAGTTCCTGCCCCAACCCAGAAACTACTGAGGAATAGAGTCTCTATCTTCCTCCCCCATCTCTACAACAGTCCCATAGACTGGAATGAAATAGGTGCTTTGGACCCCGTCCCAGTACCTTTTGGACACATCTCCATCTTTACTGGATCAATATAATACCCTTCATGGTTTTTTTCTTTGACCATTAAAAATTGTTTACTAGCTTCCCTCTCGCTCATCATGATCAGCTGCCTTCCTATCAGGATTTCTCTTTCTCCCTTCCCCTCCAGACTGCTCATACCTTCCTCTCCACCTCCTTACCTGCTTGTGGCCTTCTAAGTAACTTCCATGTACACAGTATAGATCTTATACGTATGGAATTGTTTGCCTGTGGTCTCCCCTATGTGAATGTGAGCTCCTTGAGGGCAAGAACTATATATCTGCCTTTCTTGGCTTAGCACTTTCAGCCACAGTGCCTGGTCAACTCCTAATAAATGTTTGTTGACTGGTTTACTTGCAAACAGTCAGGTCTTTTGTGCCAAGAAGGAAAGAAGAAAGGAAAATTACAAGAGGTGGCAGCTGAGATGAAAGAAGAAATCTTGGGGCTACCCCACTGGACCAGCTGATCCTATGGAATACAACTTTCCAGGGTCTGGGGTCTGAGAAAGAGAAACATTAAAGAAGGTAGACAGAGAGAAAACACAACAACATAATTCCCAAATAGTGAGTACTGCCAACCTGAAGCTTAGGCCATAATGATGTAATACAAATTTAAGATGTTGGAATTTTAACTCTGGAGGTGACAAAAGAAAAATCTTGTATCTTAGAAGAAGTATTTAGTTTTAGAATGACAGAATTAGAATATGCACTCCTTGAGCACAGAGAATATTTTTTTTCTCTCTCTTTCTACCCCCAGTACCAAGTATTAGTGCTTGGTTTATAGTATACACTTAATAAATATTAGTTGAAAGACTGGCTAAGAAGTAGGAAATATAATAGCAGATGATCTTTGCTTGATTCTAGAGAATGCTATTTGAATATCATTGCTGCCTATTTTAAAAAAATTTTTTTTTTGGTGAGGCAATTGGGGTTAAGTGACTTGCCCAGGGTCACACAGCTAGTAAGTGTTAAGTGTCTGAGGCCAGATTTGAACTCAGGTCCTCCTGAATCCAGGGCCAGTGCTCTATTCACTGAGCCACCTACCTGCCCCTACTGCCTATTTTTTAAACCTCACCTTTCTAAAGTACATTGTTTCCATCAAGTAGAAATACTATATTAAAACCTACCTGACAGAGTTATATCATAGGGCTGAAATGAACTTATGTATGCAAAGTGCTTTGCAAACTTTAAAGCACTATAAAAATAAAACTATTAATAAAGTGAATGTTGTACATTTTAATCCATTCTAAACTTGAAAAGCTAACAAAGCTAAGAAATGGCATTTCCACACCATTAGCAGCTGGTTTCCTTCACATAAAATATTCTCTAATTTGAGAACAGAGTGTTTTGTTTTTTGATTCAGACCTGTTTTTATAAGTATGCAGAACTTTTGAGTGAGGAAACTCCCTCTAACAAAGTCAATCTACACCAGCTCTATAATTAACTATCCTAGAGAGCTGCCTGAGGAACTAAAAGAGGAAAGGCCTTTGCAAGGGTAGCATAGCCACTCTTTATTAGAGGTGGAATTTGAACTCTGGTCTTCCCAACTTTGAGGCCAGCTGCCTATCTGCTACACCTTGCTGCTTTTCTCTATGGCTCATTAAAGTTATCTAATTTTGACCATGGCAATGAAACTCATATCAATAAATAAGGGAAATGTCAGGACCCAAGAAAGACAAAATCCAATCTTCCCTTCAGGAGTCATGCTGTGGTTCAGAATGATTTCTAATAGTACCTGTAATAGTAAGCACATCAGTCTTCACCACCATGTAAGCACTCTTCTTGCTTAATTGCAGGTATAATTGAAATCAATCCTTACATGGTACAATCTGGCTGGCCAATAAAATAAAACAACTACATTTAAAATTCTTTTTGGCTGTGTGACCCTGGGCAAGTCATTTAACCCTCATTGCCCTGCAAAAAAAAAAAATAAATAAAAAGTTTCAACTAAAATCCCAAGTTCTACAGGAAGCCTTTAAAAAAAATCTTTTTAGGAAGGAGGGCAGAAACCAATTTAATTCAAATCTTTATTAAATACCTATTATGGGCAAGGCCTTGTGCTAGGTGCTGGAATATAAAGATGAAATGAGGACCAAGTCCCTGATTGCTCATAAGAACCTTAAATGCGATTTCAGGAATGATCCTCCAGCATTATCAAATAATATATAAATGTAGTTATCCAGGATACTTTTTCAAGGCATTTTAACCAAAAAGTATGTTTTTATTTAATTTTTAAACCAACTTTTCATTCTTATCTCTCACTCCAGAAAAAAAAAATGAAGACTGCTGGTGGAAAGTGCCAAGGACACAGTGATATAAAAAGGTAATAGGAACTCATGCATAGGAAGGAAGGAAGGAAGGAAGGAAGGAAGGAAGGAAGGAAGGAAGGAAGGAAGGAAGGAAGGAAGGAAGGAAGGAAGGAAGGAAGGAAGGAAGGAAGGAAGGAAGGAAGGAAGGAAGGAAGGAAGGAAGGAAGGAAGGAAGGAAGGAAGGAAGGAAGGAAGGAAGGAAGGAAGGAAGGAAGGAAGGAAGGAAGGAAGGAAGGAAGGAAGGAAGAAAGAAAGATCCTTGAGGACAGGGACTGTCTTTCTTTCTACTTACATTTATATTCCTGGTGCTTAGCACAACATTGCACTCTTTGAAAACACTTTATAAATACTTGTTAAATGACTGACTGAGAGAGATTGTTGAAATTTGGGAGATGACTAGGGCAAGTACCTACTGTAACTAGAACTTGTTCAAAATTGATAGATACATTAGATGCTACCTTTATCTCATAGGGCGAAGTTTAGGTGGTGGAATGAATGAGTGATGGCCTTGGAGTCAGGGAGACCTGACACTTACTAACCCTGGGTAAATAACTTAACTTCTCTCAATATCATTTTCCTCATCTGTAAAATGAGAATAATACTAGCACGTACCACACAGGGTTGTCATGAAGATCAAATGAGATGTGTTTAGTCATTTCAGTTGGATCCAATGCTTCATGATCCTATTTGGGGTTTTCTTAGCCAAGATGTTAGAGTGGTTGGCCATTTCTTTCTCCATTTCATTTTACAGATGAGGAAACTGTGGCAAACAGGGTGAAGTGACTTGCCCTGGATCACACAGCTGTCTGGGGCTGGATTTGAACTCAAGAAGATGAGTCTTCCCAATTCTAAGACCAGTGCTCCATCCACTGTGCCACCTAGTTGCCATTAAAGTATTATGTAAGTGCTAGCTATTATAGGACTAGAGATTTAAAGCTCAAAGAGACCTGAGACTGGTCATATAATCCAACCCTTCTGTTGGACTGTATGAAGCACAAAGTGATTAAGTGGTTAAGTGACTTGCCCTGTCACACAGGAAGAAAAGAACAGAAGAATCTGAACCCAAGCCATCTCATTTCAAAACGAACACTTTCTCCATGATGCTAAGGTACCTCCTTTGGAAACTAAAAAAAAAAAAAGTATCTAGATAAGCAAATGACTAGACAGATCAACAATGGGCAACTGTACTTTTCAACTCTAAGACAGAAGTCATGGTAGGCCAGTACACAAAATACACAGGTGCCTACAAGAGTTATCTGACTGCTCATCTGGGTAACAAGCAGTGCAGTAACAGAGGGAGCAATAATTCCCTCTGCTTATCACCCTCTGTAATGAAAGAAAGCCTGACAATATGAGCAAACCTGGCCCTTTTCTAGGCTTCTACATGACAGTCTGACTCAGTAGTTGAACCAGAGCTCAACAATGGGTCATGGATGCATACACAAATGACAAGAGCTGGGTGATACTGATAATGCTGTCAATTAAATGAAGACATCCTCTAAACTGCTTCAGAGAAAAAACAACTCAATTCATTTCTCCACATGAAGCTCCTTTGTCTTGGATAGGCTAGAAGTTTCTGCTACCTGTTCGGTGTAAAAGTAAAGTTCTTATTTGCTGTATTTAGTCTTTCATTAAGCACCACTACTACCGTACATGCTTAATAGCAAGCAGTCATCTTTTCCTGGAACAACAGTTTCTGTAACTTTTTCTTCTGGTTCCCATCAATGTATTTCTTTAAATTATAAATGAGCAAGGAAAAAAAATGTGTTAACATGTGCACCTGAAATGAAGTACACTTGGTCGTTAAGCCCTTGAAGGATTCTCAAAACATTAACCCCCAAAGAATAACCAATTAGCAGAGTAATTCCACCACTACTAGAAATCTGCTTACTTTTGTTGTAGGCTCATATTATTTAGTCTAAAACACACTAAATTATCAAAACCTTTGTTTTCCCCATTCCAGACAGCAACTTGTCTATGATGAATTTTCTTTTTCTTTTTTGGAGGGTGTGGGGGTGGTGGGGTTGGGAGGGGGAAAGGGTAGTGAAGTAGGGAGATGGGCAAAGGCAGTGAGCCGTGAAATGTACAATAGAGGCGATAATCAGACTTACGGCAGCTGTTTCCAGAAGGATTCCACTTCATCACTGAATTGGGGAGCTCATCCAGAAGACTAAAACAGAGCAAGGCACACATTTAATTTGTTTTATAGCAGGTGATTCATTTGAAAAATTAGCCAACAATAAAACTCGGCTTCTGTGGAGAAGGGATCTACGAGATGGCTAATTATTGACAACTGTACTCCCATCATACCTGTCCTGGATGGGAAAAGGAAATGCCAGAATTCCTCTTGACCAGCCCTAAATTTTAACCAGTGAGGACACTGTGGAATAAGCAGAATGCTCTGGCTTTAAGAAGTCCACCTGAATTGGATGTTTAAATTAACTTTGGGGATGAAATCTGTCACAGCTGTTCTCCATAGAAACATTTTAAGGGAAAATTGAATTAAATGTTGAGGTTTTGTCCTTTTAAAATAATAATGATAGGTCACTTATATAGTACTTTAAGGTTTACAAAGCTTTGTATGTATACTATTTCATGTGATTTAAAACAAAAACGGGGGGGGGGGATGAATTTTTAGGACACTTAAATTTTTTTTTAAACCTTCTTACTTAGGCAGTTCCATTTGAAATTTTCAAATCAAATTGATAATTTGTCTCCTCCATAAGAAATAGTTTTGACTAACTTATAATAAACAGGTTGACAAAGGTCTAAAAAAATTATGCTTTCTTCCCCCACCTAGGTTTCCATATATAATCTTGTACATTAGGGTAGACATAAACTATTCTTTCTATTGCACTCAGCTGTGCGCACTACAAATACTAAAAATGCAACTTAACATTCTTGTGGTACGCACTTCACGGCACAAACCCAGACATATGCAAAACCACGACAACAAACACATCGTGTGCTCATTTCAATTTGTAATGTCACCGTGGCCTAGGAAAATAAGCGGCATAAAGGAAGAGTTTACAAACACACCAAAATGAGGATATTCAGCGTTATATCTCCCCACAGTAAACATAACTGGGACAGATTGTGTATAGATGTGTGTGTATACACACATATTACATATATGCTAGGCCTCTATTGTCATGTAGAATAAGAGAAAATATCACAAATTAGCCAAAGGCCTATGATGTGATGGTTGGGGGTTGTGGGAACCTGTACTATTTCACATTGATTAGATTAACACTAGACTATAGATAGACTAATGAAAAAAAAAAGTTAACAGTATTTAGTAGTATTTTATTAAAATAAACCATATCTATTTAATTCCAATTATCCTAACAATATTATATGAACCCAAGTTCATTTTTCTCACTCAGCAAAAGAGGGTATAATGCCTTGAATTTCTTGATTTTAACTGGACCAGAGCATTGCATGTAAACATCTGTCTCTCTGAGTACTTATGTGGTTCACATTCTGAAGAATGCCAGGTGTCCAAGGGTTAATTTGGACACATGGATCACTGAAGAGCATGGATGATTGATGGAACATTGAATTGTGGCTATGTGTTAGTTTGGGGTGGGGGGAGCAAAAAGGCTATGGCAATCCAAACTTCCAAAGGAGAAATATTAAATATAACATATGTCAACATTTACAAATGTAGTCTGTATTATCCAGAGTCTGCAGGCTAACCTTTCTCTCTGCTGAGAGCTGATGCCACACAATTTGCAGATTGATTTCTGTGGATCAGTTATCCCTATTGTGCACTTCTGTTGTGACTTGCCCTACTTAAAACTTTGCTGCCTTTTCCAATTGTGATATTACATCTATGGATAACTACTGCCGAGCATATCTTGGTTTATAATAAAAAACTGGTTACTTTGTGCTGCGTGCAATTGACTTTCTCAAGCCCGATCAGTGAGAGAATAGAAGAGCGAGAATGTGCTGGGTTCTTATTCTGACCTAATTCTTATTCTAACATAGATTCTGGCTGATAAAAAGTTGGATGTGGAATTCAAATAATGCTTATGTAGCTGTAAGATCATCTGCCTCCTATGTGCAACTTTAAACACAAGGTTTTTCTATAAAAGAAAACACATTCCCTCTAAGCCACAGGAATATGACATTCTCAGTTGAAAAACAATAAATGGTTCACTTTGTCCCCATGTTAATAACACTGGTGCTTGGCACAGTTAACGTCACCCATACCCAATTCTCAGTACTCATTTAATTGTGTATATATTAATATGAAAATGTTATTCCTTGAAAATAACACCATCTAGAACCTAAGCTTTGGAAGTCCCTAAAAAGAGAACAAATAAACCACTTAATGTCTTACTATAGAGCTCATCTACATGTGTATTTATGGGTGGCTTCTCAGAGTTTACATCTTCCCAGTGCATCCTACAATATTTTTTTAATTAAAAAAATTTGTTTTAGCTTTCATGTAGGGCGAAAGGTGATCTTCTCCAGGATGTCAGATCTCTTTGATGTTTCCTTTCAGACCTGCTTTTGTAAATGATGGAATACTTAAAAATGTGTACTTTGTTTTAGCAGTCTGGACGGCCACAGGGTCTTTCAGGTTCTGTTCCCAGGGCAGTTTCCCACATAGCCATTGCAGCATGCAGTAGCCGAGAATTTCAAGGTCGCCTCTTCTAGATGGGGCTAAAGGAGTAAGCATCGAGAAAGAAAGAATGATGAAGGATAAGGACTTCTGCTTGAGAAATAGAAAGGGCTTTGACTGAACTACTGTGGATGAAATATGAAAAAGCCAAATGGGCAAAAGTGTTTTGTTTGTTCAGCTGGAGCAGAACTAAAACGCCCAGGCTCTTGGCCCCGGTCCACAGACAGGCAGTGACTTGTTGCTGTTGAAAGTAAGGGTCAGTTTCCTCACCTCCTCCAACTTCATCCTTCCTTAGTCTGGCCTGTCACATGAACTTGATCCCCATGGCCTCTGACATGATCCAGACAGCCCATAACCCGGCACCAACACTTTCTCAAAGAGCCAAGCAGTAAAACAAAGAAATAAATGTCTGCAACTAAATTACTAACACATGTTCCAGGAAGTCCATGGGGTCTGCATTGGTCATGCAGAGACCCTCTGAGTGCAGACTAAACATTGATGGCCTTTCCTTTACTGCTACACAAGCAGCAGGGGAAGCTAAAGAAGGAATGGCAAAACTGCCATCTAGTGTACAGCTGAGAACCCTGGGCTCATCTGAACCTTTTTCCAAACACTTGCCTGGGCCTACACTGCAATGGAGGTACAAATGGGGCTAGGATGCTCTGAAATACTGTAAGGTTTGTTTCTAGGTAAAAGGAATGCTGACATACCACCGGGATATTGTGGATGGAGGGAGAGGGATTAAGGACCACCAAGTATTCCTTGATGCAAGGGAGAAACTACAGCTACAACATATGGAGTTTTGAAATTGAGTTAGCTTTGCCTAAAAACAAACAAACATTATTAAAAGAAGAAATGAGTATTTCCAGGCTACTGTAAGTACCCCACACAAGCAGAGTATATTCAGCAAAACTATATGTGTGATTTGTTACTCTAAAGGGGATGACACGATCTAGAAAAATGGGCCAAAACCAGTAACAGAATCGTTTGGAACGTGATTGACAAGTCCTCATATTAATAGAAGAACAAATCCTCAAGAGTGTCAACTATTTTTCTAGTAATTCTGAAGTTGGGTTAAACAATGGGCTAGTATTTAAAAAGCTATATATCTACAAGAATGAATCTTGGGCAGGAACATATAAGCTCAGAGAGCTGTATGTAATACAATGAATTAAACTTGCTGTAAACAGGTATCATATTTTATGGGGTTTCATTAAATAAATTCTGAAAAGTCACTTAGCAAACTTATTTCTTAATTTAAAAAGTCATCTACTAAGAGCAATGGTGCCAACACATCATAACTGTTTCTTGTTACCATACATAAGTTATCATAAAAGCAAAAGACAAGATTAGCTCTTACACGTACTCTATCTTAACTGCTATTAGAGTATTGGATTATTAAAGGCCCTTCAATCTAGCAGAATGCTACATGATCCCTTGGGTGTCATTTATTTTCTGCACCAGATTCAACAATGTCCTAATGCAAGACTTGGCTCTCATATTAAAATGAAAACACAATCTCTACCACTTGCTGTTCTGTAGTGATTTCTTCAGTAATAAATCTCCCATTAATAGTGGAATGGTTCCATTCATACAGATGTTTTCACAAAGGCTTTTTTCCATTATGGCCATTCCAGATTACATGATACAAACCAGTGCTTTTGATTTCAGATCCTCCAATTTTTACAAAATGATCTTCTGTCACCTGTTTGGGTGACACAGGCTATATGCAAGTGGGCCCTTGCAGAAGAAGTCAAAATGAAAACAGAATGGGCATCCCCATTCCCCCCAATTTTCTACCTACTGAGGGAGTAATTGATATGAACCTCTAAGTAATCACAAGTTTTTTTAGATGTCTGAAATCAAACTTTCGTAACTAGTCTTTATCTGAAATAGCCCTTGGAGAGTTAAGTTTTACTTCACTATTATAGTTTGGCCTTACCTAATTAAAATACATTCTCATTCACATTTTCAGTCTTTTGCCCATTACCTTCAGAACTAGAGTATTTTATACTAGCATAGTCACTGAGTTTTAAAAGGAAAAATAAAATCTTTATTTAAACAAAGAGTACCCCATAGTTCCCCACTATCACCACTGAAAAGGAATTTAATGAATTAGAAATGGAGTTGCTACCTACAGATAAGGGTAGAAACTTAAAAGTTAGGACTTTTTGTGAAGTTGAGACCCTAGACATTCTAACAATGATTATTTCTTCTCTTCTTCCTTTCTAACTTTATATTTTTTTAGAGCTGTTAAAGGCACAGACATGCATTCTTCTGCAAGTAAAGATTTTTACTGGCAAGAATATTATTCGCAAAAGCAAGGCTGGTTTTAATCCCTGATAAATTACAAGTAAAAAAAATCTTACTTATGACTCAACATCCCCATAGCGACAAGTACATATAGTTAACCTGAAAATGAATTATCACAGTCTAAGTGTTGTAAAGTTTAATTTTTAAAATACATTTCTTTTGAAGAATGTATAAATGGTTCCATTGCTTTTTAGAGAATTATTTTCAAAGAAACTGTAAAGATCATAAATAAGTTATACGTTTTTCTTTCATATATTTTTCACACTTTGTGGGTATGTGCCATCTCTTGCCCTTTAATATCCCTTAGTCCACAATGCAACTTTCAATTTCAACTTCCACAGACATTTATTAAACACCTACTATGTGCAGAGTTCTATGGGGGGTATAGAGAGAGAAATGAAGAGTCAATAATACACAATGCCTGAATTAAGTGGCCTCACAATTTAATAGGAGAATAAAACCTTAATACAAATTCTTTGTCAAAAAAATGCATCAAACTTTTAAGTTGAGGTTATAATTAATTGAATCATTTGTGCTCATGCAACAGTTTAATAAAAATAAAAATAAAAAAAATCATTAGATCCAAACTTAGTATCTGTGGCATTCTCTCAGAAAAAATGTGGTAAATTTTCATTACTGAGGTAGATTTGCCTGTAGCTTCTCTCAAAACAGGTGATAACATTGATAACATTCCTCAAAAAGAATAAATTCTCTTTAAAGCTGGGTATATAATTTATATTTAGCCTATTAATATGAAACAATTTAAATGTGCAAACTGTTGAGGTTCCCAAGGTCTGACAGTCCAACTCTAAAATATCAGCGTAAGAGTGAAGTGAGCAGAACAGAAGAACATTGTTACACAATAAAAGCAACCTTATATGATGATCAATTATGATACTTAGCTCTTCTCAGCAATACAATAGGCCAAGACAATTCCAAAAGACTTATGATGAAAAATGCTCTTCACACCTAGAAAAAGAACTATGGAGTCTGAATGCAGATGGAGGCATACTATTTTCACTTTGTTTTGTTTTTTGTTCTTTTCCTTTCTTCTGGTTTTTCCCTTTTTTTCAGTTTTTCTTTCACAACATGACTAATGTGGAAATATATTTAACATAATTGTATTACACAACCTATATCAGACTGCTTGCTGTTTTGGAGAGGGGGGAGGGAAGGGAGGGAAGGAGAGAGGAAGAAAAATTTGGAACTCAAAATCTTACAAAAATAAATGTTGA
The DNA here is from genome assembly GCF_019393635.1 of Dromiciops gliroides. Lineage (NCBI taxonomy): Eukaryota > Metazoa > Chordata > Mammalia > Microbiotheria > Microbiotheriidae > Dromiciops > Dromiciops gliroides. The sequence goes on from NC_057862.1 coordinate 590,087,672, forward strand.
AAACTATCTTTACGTGTAATTGGGGAACAAATAAAATACTATTAAGTGAAAAAAAATAAAATAAAATATCAACACAAGCAACAAACGTTTCCTGAAAATATAATTATGTAATTCATGGACACCAGTTGGCAGAAGAGGAGGAAGGGGTGTTAATCCTACTTCAGAATGTGATTCTAGTATGATTTCATAGCAGTTGTACATTACATACTATATACACTGTATACGCAACTACTCTTCTTACTCAAACTGTGTATAGTTACAGGAGATTGTGCCCCAGATTTACAGGGGGATATTTTATTACTATTTTTATGCTATGCCAATTAAATGACAGACCTATTTACTTTGGGGGGGGAGGGAGGGGAAGGGAAGGGAAATGGCTCTTGTACGCACTTTTGTATACACAAAACCAAGGACAGAACTTGTCATTTAGGCTTAGGACTTTTAAAAACTGGTACTTCCACTCAAGCATATGAATATGAAAGCCTAGTGGAAAGAATACTGGCCTTAGATTCAGAGGACCTTGGCTCAAATTCTACCCAGGAAAAATTCTAGTTTGGCTGTCACTTTAACCTCTGTAGGCCTTGTTCTCCTGAGTAGTAAGATCACAAGGAGCTCTTTTTAGCCTTAGATCTACGATCTTGTGAGACCCGTCTGTCCAAAAATAAATGGGCTCTGGACAAAGGACTTGGGCAGAGTGCCAAGTGGTATTACCAATAAAAAGCCTTCCTATGCCAGTTTCTTTCATTGAAGAGTTACTTTCACAAAATCTCAGCACTGGATGGGACTCCAGAAGCTGAGCAATCCAACTTCCACCTGAAATGACTGTTTGCAGTATGTAAAGCCACCCCTCGAACTACTTACTATATGCAATTAAATTACTATTAAATGCTAGTTCTAATTTCAGAAAATGTGTGGTCAGTTCAGTGAAATGAACTGCTTAGGGTCAGGAGGCAGAGTAAAATATCTCCATCCATATTGGCTAGAGCTTGACTGGGATACAGTGGCGAAGGGTGAATGAGAATGTTGATTAGAGGATATGGCTGACTGTTATTTGATCCTCTTGTTGCTTATAAGTATATTATAACACTGTGATGCATAAAAAATCATTTGGCAGACAGTATGAATTGAAAAACAACTACTTCGAGTAGCTAGGCAGTGCAGCAGATTGGATGGAGTGCTATGCCTGGCGGCAGGAAGACTTGAGTTCAAATCCAGTCACACATACTTACTAGCTATGTGATCCTAGGCAAGTCACTTAACCTTTTGCCTCAGTTTCTTGAACTGTGGGGATCCTAATAGCACCTGGCTTTTGAAGAGTTATTGTAAGGATCAAATGAGATAATATTTGTAAAGTGCTTAGTAGAGTGGCTGGCACCTGGACTCTATGTGAATGTTTATTCCCTCCCTAGAAAAATGACTGATACCATGAAGAAAAAGGACAGGAAGATAACCAAAGCAAGGAAATCCTTCCCCAAGAGGCTGATGATGAACATGTGGAAAATCAAAAAAGCAAGGGGTTTCTTCTTGTTCTACCTGGGCAACAAATGGAAATCAGGACCTGTGAAGTTCTATCTGGAGTGGTAAAGAGCTAGAAGTTTTTATGATGACTTCTGGCATCCAGATCTATGATTTCATTGGAGGGAAGATCTCCCTGGTATGAATACTTTCTCCTCCACTGATACTGTAATGTTGCAGCTTACATTCTTAGAGAATAGCGTTTAATGCTTTATTTGAAGTATAGCATATTGCTCTCCCTTTCAGAATCAGCAGTAATATCCAGGCAGTAGAATAATGGCCTCTGAGTCAGGAAGACCTGGATTTGCAGTCATGCCTCTGACACATTCTGCCTGTGTAACCCTGGTCAAGTTACTTAACCTCTCTAAGAATATAAGATGCATAATATTGTAGAATACATTTGATGTAGAGTCAAGAATTGGGCTCAAACTGAACTCAGCCCCTCGCCTTACTTGCTCCATCATCTTCTTCTTCATCATCATCATCATCTCTAGTATTTATATAGCACTTTAACTCTTACAAAGCACTTCACAAATAGAATTTCATTTTATCTTCACAAAAACCTCAAGAAATGGGATAATAGAACCTTCATTCTATAGATAAGGAAACTGAGGCAGATAGAACTTGCCCAGAGTCATACTGCTATGTGAATGTTTCAGGGTTAGATCTAAACTCAGATCTTCCTGATTCCAGTCCAGTGTTACTTCTAAGTTTCTGTTTCATCATTTATAAAATGGAGACAATAATTCACTTACCTCACAGGTTTTTATGAGAACCAAAGGAAATTTTATGTAAATTGTCTTGCAAAGGAAGAACAGGTACTACCATTGGTAATGTTAATAATAAATAGTATCCGACCCTGGGCAAGCAACTTAACCCTCACTACCCCACCAAAAAAAACTAATAATAATAATAAGTATCCATCACAAAAAAATAATGACTGCATGCCTAACCAACTAAGAAGATCTGTTTTGCTTTATTGGTTTATATGATAGAATGAATCCATCACCCAATAAAAGAGTTATGTTAAGAGTACAAAGAAATGTGGTTAAGATATATGCCAACACTGAAAAGTCAACCCCAAATGCCAAATCTGAGAGGGGGAGGAGGGAAGGCAGAGGGAAAGTGAAGAATTGTGTCCACAACAAATGCTGTTTCTTGGATGATATATGACACCATATTTCTTATTAGAGCTGATATACAGACTATGGAAAACAGCCAATTTTATCTACATGTAGACATAACCACCTACTTCTATGCTATTTGACTAGCCATTGTTTGAACTACACATGGTACCTCATTAAGAAAGGGGTTAATTTTTTCTGTCATTTGCCATTTAAGAAAACTAGTAGAGAGCATAAACCATATCATTTTTCCAGGTTTTGAAACATGTAAATACATTTTCAGTTTATTTCACATACGTTTTGTAAATCTGAGGGCTTGATTATGAATAAAGTGAAGCCATGCAAGAAATAACACTTTTAAGACTTAAATTTCCTGCATATGTGGCAAGTGGCTAAAAACAACAATAATAATAATACAGGACATAACATTTCCTTCTACTGCAAAAAGAAAAATTATCCCAAAATTTCCTGTACACCCCCAATATATTTGAAGAAGAATGTAATTTAGATAGCTTTTACTCTTCTTATGGTCATCAATGATGGCAAATTAAAATGGGTCTTACATACTCAACGCACAGGTCTGGAGTATTTAGAGAAACTCAATATGTTAAGTGCAGTATATCTCCAGAGAAATTAGGTATCGACTGCATGCCTCAGTGAGTAGAAAATCTACAAAAATCCATACTACGTATTGATCTAAATATTACTTTTTAACACTACTAACAATGTAACAAATTTTAAAAAGGTGCATTTGACGCAGATATAATTCTCTTTAATTATCAAGCAACAATTCTGAAGTGCTGTATGGTTTATACATCTTAGGTTTCATAAAAAATAAAAAATTAACAAGGAAAAATTTCAGTCCAATGTGCTTTCTTCTAATTTTACACTAAACGAAGCACTTTAGTTTCTCAGAAAATACCTTTGGGTCACATGAAAGAATTGAGTTTGGAATAATCCATGATTAAAAATATATACAAGATTTGCTTCAGTAATATCATCTTTCTTTTTTTGTTAGCAATAATAGAACAAGCTAATAACCAAGTAGTCTTTTTTAACTCAACTATAAGACAATCAGATGGAAAAGCTGATTGGCAAAAATCACCTCTTACAAGCTACCTCATTATAAAAAACTCAATTATTCCAAACAAAAATGAGGTTTAGATCTTCAGTTCCCAGATCACCATTACAAATAGCAGCAAAAACTAGACACTAGTCAGATCACCATAAATGGCCAACTCATAAATCAATTCTAAATTGAAACTGGAATATTTCATTGGGTCTGACCAAATGTGCCAATGTCAACATTTCTGAATTTTTACAGTAGGTGCACATCAAATATTCTGAGGGTTTTTTTTTTATTTATACATATTAAACTATGGTATTTCTTTGTTTTCAGAGCAGAGGGGATGCTACTCTTGGAGTAAGCTACATAACTAGTATACAAAAAGCTAACAAGTAAATAAATGTTAAGGGATGTGAACCAATGCATTTGGGGACTTCCCCATATGAGTACGATGCTGATGGTGATGGTAAACCTTCTAAGAATAAAAGGCAGAGCCTAGGTTGTTGTTTGAGGCACACAGATTCTACTTGACTTAACTAGGGTAAAAAAGTTACCTGTCTGAAGAAGAATTTGGGTCTTTCTGACTCAAGCACTCTAAGCATGACACCACACTACTATTATTCAATTCATAGACATAGCAATTTGTGGATCTCTTTTGTTTGAACTTCAGGTGCAAATACTTTCAGGTCAATGAACACACAAATGAAAATATTTTGTTTATAACAATTGGTGAAGTGGGGCAGCTAGGTGGCGCAGTGGATAGAGCACCGGCCCTGGAGTCAGGAGTACCTGAGTTCAAATCCGACTTCAGACACTTAACACTTACTAGCTGTGTGACCCCGGGCAAGTCACTTAACCCCAATTGCCTCACTAAAAATAATATAAAATAAAATAAAAATAACAATTGGTTAAGAAACAATAACAACAGGGGGCAGCTAGGTGGAGTAGTGGATTCAGGAGGACCTGAGTTCAAATTTGGCCTCAGACATTTGACACTTACTAGCTGTGTGACCCTGGGCAAGTCACTTAACCCTCACTGCCTTCCAAAATAATAATAATAACAACAACAATAATAACAATCATAGCTAACATATAAACAGCACTTTGCATATATTATTTCACTACATCCTCACAAAAACTCCATAAGGTAGACTCTATTACCATTTCTACTTTCCAGATTATGAACCTGAGAATGGGAAGTTAAGTGACTTTTTCAAGGCCCCACACAACTGGTAAATGTGAGTCAGTGGTTGAATGTGTTCTATGTACTGTGTCATCTAACTGCCCCAAATGAAATGAAAACAACTGATAGTTTTCTCTATGTAGCTGTTATCTACCAACCACATGACATGAAAAATGTCTTCACTGAATTTCTGACTTGACTGAATCCTATCCACTTTGTAGTAAAATCAAAGAGGCAGGGCAACTAAGCTATTAGAGTAGAAAGGCAAAAAACTTATCTCAGTAATCCTAAAGAGGGTGTATAAGTCTGTCTTCTATTCCGAAGCTAACTGCAGGCAGTGTATAAAATCACTGAGAACTTACACCTATGGGCTGGTATCCCAAAACTGGCCTTGATATTATGGCTGGAGAGTAGAGTACATTGACAGGAAGAAGGGCATGAGAACCTGAAGACACCACTGCCTAGAAGAACAACTTATCACCAGGATGATAATGATGATGATAAAGATGATGGCTGCTTGTTCCATGCCTTTTCTTGTGCATTTGTTTGTCTTTTTGTGGTGTTTGTTTCTGAGAAAGTACTTCGGATTGAAGTATGCTTTAAGCTGCATAAGGAATTAAGCCCAGAACACAAAAAAAAGAGCAGGATGATGACAAAAGTTCAGAAACAGTCGTTTCCTTGACAATACCTTCTAAACTCTTCCATATTGTCTTCAGTATTCCTGTGTAAGCAGGAGTCACAGTTTTATAGAAACTGTACCAAAAAAAAGTATAAATGGAAAAAGGAGGAAGAAATTATATTACACCTACACTGTGTGCAACATATGGATTCATTAAAATTTTGTAAAAAATCAAATTCTATTTTAAATGGACTAGTAAAGATTTCTATTTTGAATCTCAGGGTGAATGAAGCCTTTTGCAAATTGTCTTTTGATTAATCTATCTTTCCAATAAATTTTCTATATGTTGTATTTGCTTAAAGCACATCATATCTATGGGTTAAGCCTGATAAAGAAGGAAATAAATTAGGAATTTGATAAGTTTGCTAAACAAATGGTGATCCTGGTTTCATCTTGACAAATCCAGAACCTAAATGCAAAGATTCATTGTCAAATCTTATTCTTTTCCAGGAAAAACAATGACCCCAAAAGTTACTGGATAATAGGGAAAAAAACCCTTCCTCTTTTCTTATAAAAGATAGCCTGTTCAGGTCATAATTCTATGCATTAGAGGAAAAGAATGATACAATTAGAGCTGGCATGGCACAAACCTAGGCCAGTCCAATAGAGAGCTCTAGCAGAGTGGCAGTTTCAGAGCTGGCAAAAGGAAACTTTTCTCAGTGTGCAAAGGTGGAAGCTATAGAAAAAAAAATGTAAAGTGAGCATTTACTGCCTCCAAAGTGCCAAGCTATTGAGCTAAGGTGGCACAATTTTATATTCTTGCCTTGGGTACAAAATTAGCTAGTTATAGGCTGCCAGAAAGTTCTACAGCATACTAGAATTTTAAGGATTTTTACTGGAGGAAAGAGGAGTGTGATTAAGAGAAAACAGTTCAAAAGTCACAATTAGCTCACTGTTGTAGCTGTTTCAGTTAAGATGGGTGAAATACCTGGGCCAATCATATTGTAGTACAGTTATATTACCAAAATAATGCCAGCTCAGGAGATGCAGAATTCCAGTTACAGTGATGTGAGAAAAACATCTTAAATTTCTCCCAAAAGTCCCACTCTGCCAATAATCTGGCAGAAGATAAAAATAAATACAATCTGTAACTAATTTAGGCAGAAAAAAGTTTTAACCTAAAAAACTATCAGTAAACATTTTAAAATATGAATATGAGTTGGATGAAAATTTAGTTATATAAGTGGTTTTCATTAGGTATGACAAATCTAAATTAAAATACATTTATTGGCCACCTGAGAAATGGTATGTGGAGGCAAATATATAAATAATTATTACTTTTCAAACATAATCCTACATGAGTAAAAAATAGTAGCTTTCTTTACTCTGTACTTAGAGGGAAGAGGCAAACCCCTACCTTTGAAAACTGACCCTGGGCTAGGCACAGTGACACACCCCTGTAATCCCTGCCACAATGTGGGTAGGCTAAAGCTGGTGGTTTATTTCAAGACTTCCGAGTTGCAGTAGGTTAAGCTGACTGGGTGTTCTCTTTAAATACATCACCAATATAGTGACCTCCAGGGAAAGGGGGACCACCAGGTTTGGGGACTAGGGAGTGGGGAGGTGAACTACCTCAGGTTAGAAAATAAGAGTATATCAAAACTCCTCTGCCAATAAGAGTGGGACCAAGCCCATGAGTGGCCCCTGTACTTGCAAGTGGGGCTAGACAGGAAGACCCAGTCTTTAAAAAAAAGAAAAATAAATTACCCTGAAAACACTTCCTTGGTGGAAGAAAATACAGCTGACAATCTTATTTCATTTTTCCATTGGCCTACCTTAAACTACCATGGGTTTTAATAGCTCTGGCAAATTATCAAGACCCTCTACATTACATGGTCAATGGTCCTTTTAATAGAAAAGGCAATAATACACAGTTGTTTGTGCCAACTAAAACTCGTTAGAAAGTATTAGTTTAAGGTAACAGTTCAGCAGCTATTAACAAGTGCAAGTTTCTAATTGTAATTAGTGACACTGTAGTCCTTTCCAAAAGGGTAACAAAATACCACTTCAATTGGGTTAGTGTATTTGAAAACATTTTTTAAAAAAAACAACAAAACTTTATAAAAACAATATTTTTTGCAAGCCAAAGTTTTTCAATAATTGCCATTTTTTCCACTAGCATAACATTCGAATTGACTTTTTGTCTTGCTGACATAGCAACTAAGAAAGTTGTGTTGCATTGACCACATTGATTGTGAACAAGGCAGCCATCAGTGGAACTTGGCGCCATATATTTTCAATATTGACCTCCCACTCCCTTTTCCATGGCTCTATGGGTCTGCTATTGGATTTGGACTGCAGTGTAATAAACAGCTAAGGTTTAATTAATGGTAAATGAATACAAGACATAGGTTATGACTTTAACTAATTAGGGAATTGTTGAATTAAGTCTGCCTTGGAATGCAAGGCAGTACAATCAATATCCAATAAAAGGACTATGTATGTAATTTACCTGCAAATGTGTTTCCGATACCATCAAAGTGAGTTTAAATAAGTAAGATATATGAAAAGCGACTGGGAGAAATTTTCAAAAGTTAACACTTTATAGTTTTGGGAAAAGGTTCAGTTTTTTTTCCCCTTCCCACTGAGAGATATCTTCAAATACTCTGACATAGAGACTGCCAAAAAAAAGGGGGGGGGGAAGAGTTCTATATGCATGCACTTTTTAACATACCAGTAAAATTCCTGACATTATAGAAAGGGCAGAGTTCCTGCACTGTAGGTTTACTAGTGCAAATCAATGAATTCCTGGCCAAACTACACATGAAGTTTTGTTCAGTATACCCATCTCTAGCCCCTTCTCACTTACATAAGTAATAGTTATCACAGTCTCTAGCTCTTTCCACTGTTGGAAGTGATATTCACGGCAATAACAGTAGCTCACACTTTCTGATACAATCTCACCAGTGCTCAAAATCTCACCCCTCTAGAAATGGACTATGCAGCCTGATTACTCATTCTGTAATCACACTACTGAAATAAAATAATAAAAAAGAAACCTACCTACTCCCTTGTGGGCATCTAAGCTGGTAAACTCTACTGTCCCATTATGGCCCTTTCTAGGATTTTCCTGATACTGTTTGTGGTTCCCATTGGGACAATATCTGTAGGAAAGTCCATAATCTGCAAGATAAACCTGGAAGACATGAACAGACAAATGAATAATGCTTTTGTCCTCTGAAAGTATAACCTTTATAATTAAGTCTTAAGAAACTGATAGGTTAAAGACAGCCTTAGATCTCCATTTTATTAAGCCAAATGGTGCCTTAGGATAAAATACATACAACTGGGGGCTATAACAACTAACCTCCCCATTTAAATCCTTCCTTCACTGTAGTCATATCTTATTTCTGGGCCGAGTTAGATTTTTTTTTTGCTTTTTTTATTTTGTTCTTAAGCTCTTTTCCCTCCAGGTGGGCATCCAGACATCATAAAATGCAATGTTGTCTTTTATCTGTCCTCATACTGAAGACCCATGTCTCTCTCCAGACCCCCTCCCTGGAATACATACATATGACAAAAGGAGGGGGGGAAGGCTACAAAGGTTTTTATTTTTTAAAAAACTTAAACATAATGTTATACGAGTTCCTATTAACAAGAAACATAAAAACAGTGGACATGCTGTAAAAGGCAATGACTCTTCAAAAAACACCATCAAGCTGTCTATGGGTAAGAATGGAACATCAATGCAGGACTTCTGGCCTTGCAGACCAATCTATATCATCACTGTTATCTTTGCAAGTAAGTCAGAATTGCAAGCAGGATCTCCAAACAGAATATAGATTGTTAGAAGTCAGAAAGCAATCCAAGTGAATTTTTCTCAGATTACATTGGAGGAAGAAAAAAAAGGAGTTGGTTTTATAGCTACAGCATCACTGAATGGTGAGCTATTTTGACTAGACAATTATTCTGACCCATGGTCAGAAAATGGTATTTTCCAAGGCACATATGTGAAGTCTACCCAAGAAAAAAAGAAACCAATCAACTTTTTTCTTCCTCCCTTAAATGCTACATTACTATTTTTTTAAGTTTTAGTGGGGGAATTGAAGTTTAATGAGGCGGATGCCCGAGGACAAAATTAAGGCAGCGAAACCTGAATTTTACAATTAATATCCATAGAAAGAAAACATAGTTTTCTTACTTTAATTTTAATCGAGCTATGAAAAAACTAAGATTATATTAGGAGAAATTTTCATCTACAAAGAAAAAGAGTAGCCCATTAGCATGCTTAGTTAGCTAGCTAAGGTACAACAGAAAATGAGGTTTGAGTTTCTTTTCTTTTTCAGTCTAATACTATTCTGTATCGAGGTCCTAGAAATCATTGTTTTCTCTACCCCAAGGAAATATGAACTATTGGAAGAATTGGTCACTTCAGTTAATTGTTTCTGTTGTGCAGTTATTTGTTCATTTCTGGACTGAACAACCCCTCAAAAATCAGAGACCAAGAAGAGCAATGGAGCCACATTCTCCACATGGCATACCACCATCTTAGAAGAATGAAAAGTACAAATAATTCAAAGAACAATGGAAAGAATCATGATGAAGACAGCATGTCAACAACAATGAGATGAGACCTAAATGGCATCATTGGGAACATACATGACCAGAAAAGGTGGTAAGTTGGTCTTGAAATAAAAATGAGAGATAATAGATGCATAGTCTATGTGTAATGGCACCCTTAAGATACAAGAAGAAGGAAAGGAAGGCCTAAATGTCATCCTATGGATCCTCTATAGAGAACAAATGGTAACATATAGACAGGAAAGGCACAGAATAAGAAATAGTGGAAGGGCTACAATTATCAGGATGTAAAAGGAGTACATACATCCATGAAATCATGATTTTAGCAAAGTACCAAAGAGTACCCAACTGGGCACTCTAACAGTACAGACGGACATTTCTTTGCACAACTGATAGATACCCTCTAAAAGTATAACCTTTATAATTAGATCCTCGTTAGCTAACTCATAAAAAACAATTAAATGAAAACATGCATAGATTTAAAAAATAAACTGAATCATTTTAAAGGCACTCAGGGAACTGCTCTTTTAAAGGAATCCTCAAATGAAAAGCATTTTAAAAGTTAACCACTCAAGAAATAGGAAAAGCAACAAACGCTTACAATCTGATGAGGGGAATAAGACATGTTTACAATTAAAGAGGATACCAGGTAGAATGTCACGAAGGCAAAAGAAATGCCTAGACAGAGTGCTCCAACTAATGTGAGTGGGGAGCATTCACTTTCACCTTGGGGTGAGCGGGGGAAGGGCAGCTCAAGAACAGATTCATAGAAAAGATAATAAGCACCTTAGCTAGGAAAGGAAGAGAATGATTTCACTAGGCAGACACGAGATTAACCAATCAAATATTTATTGAGCACCTACCATGTTCCAGGTACCGCGCTAAACACGACACAGACATTTCAACTGATCTTTACAACAACACTGAAAGATAGGGACTATCATCCCCATTTTACAGAGGGAAGAGTAGGAAGAAAAAAGATTAAGCATCTTACAGCATCTATTACAAGCAAGGCACTGTGCAAAGCACTTTAAAAACATCTCATTTAATGAGGAAAGTGAGTTAACAAGGATTTAAATTAAGATAGAGAAAATATAATTGGAAAGGAAATGATGGCTACAAGATTTTACTAAGAAAGATGAGGAAACTGAAGCAAACAGAGGTTAAGTGGCTTGCCCAGGGTCATACAATGAGTAGATGTGTAAGGTCAGATTTGAACTCAGGTCTAACTGATTTCAGGCCCAACACTCTATTCACTGTACCACCTAGCTCAACAAGTATTTATTAAGTACCTCCCATAACCCAGGCAGTGTGCTAGGGATACAAACATAAAGAATCCTGTTCTCAAGAAGCGTATATTCTTTTTTTTTTTTTTTTTTGGTGAGGCAGTTGGGGTTAAGTGACTTGCCCAAGCTCACACAGCTCATTAAGTGTCAAGAAGGAGCGTACATTCTAATGGGGAAGACAACAAATATGTATATAAATATACAATGAACAGGTATATAGGGCAGCTAGGTGGCGCAGTGGCCCTGGATTCAGGAGGACCCGAGTTCAAATCTGGCCTCAGACACTTGACACTTACTAGCTGTGTGACCCTGGGCAAGTCACTTAATCCTCATTGCCCTGCCCCCCCCCCCAAAAAAAAACAGGTATAAAAAATAAGTATGAGATAGTTAAATACAAGATGATTGGGAGGGTAAGCATTAGTAATTGAGTATCTGTATGTGCTTCATGTAGAATATAATACTTGATTAGTGGTTTGAAAGCAGAGAGGAATGCATGGAGAGAGAGGTGAGTTGGACACACAGTCCAGGCTCAGTGGTCAGCTAATAAACAAGCATGGACACAGGTCACAGGACATTCTCTGTGAGGAAAAGAGAGAATGCCAGTTCTGCTATATTCAAGAATATAAGATAAAGATAAGATAAGTAATAATAAATAATGGAGCTGGAAAGATAGGCTGGGTTCAGGTTATGAAGGGCTTCAAAAGTGAAACAGAGCCTTGGGGAACACTAACAGTTAGGAGACAGGATATGAATTATAACCTGCAAAAAAGATTGAGGAGCAACTGGACAGGTAGAGGAAGACAGCGTCATGAAAATCCAGTGAGGAGAGAGCATCCAAGAGAAGAAGATGGTCATCAGCATGAAGAAAAATGGCAGATGGGCTGATAAAGATAAAGCCTAAGAAAAGACCATCAGATGTGACAAGACAGGAACGGCCTGAGAGAATTCTTAGTGGGAGAATGCATATTACCTAATATGGGGTATGTGCCCCCAACAGAATGTGAACTCATGGAAGGCAGGGATATTTTTGGTTTTGTCTTTGTATATTTAACACCTAACATAGCACAAGGCACATAGTAGGTGCTTAATAAATGCCTGTTTGTGTCAAAGGAAGGAGAATGGTAGGAAACTTGCAATGATAGATTGGAGTCTCATTGTAAAAGGCAATAAATGCCACTCTAAGAAGCTTCTCATCTAACTGATAGGCAATAGGGAGCCACTGAAGTATTTTGAGCAGCACAGTCATATATTTAGAACTGTAGAACTAGACTGGGAGACCAGACAGGAGACAATTATAACATCCCAGGAAAAAGTTAATGAGGATTTAAATTAAAGTAGAGGCAGTATAATTGGAAAGGAGATGATGGATGCAAGAGTTTACCAAGGAAGAATCAATAAGTCATAGCATATAATTCAATGGATGGGATGAGAGAAAAGGAAGAATACTAGAAAATTTCTAAGTTTTGCACTTTGGAGGCTTGGAGGAGTGACAGGAAAGATGGAAAGATGAATAGATTTTGTCATTTTTGTTGTTGTTGTTGTTGTTCAGGGCAGGGAGGTGAAGGTATGATGTTAAATTCAATTTTAGACAGATTATCTGAGTGGACATGTCCAACAGGCAACAGGAATAATTTAAACTGCAGGAGTGAATGAGATCGTCAAGGAAGAAAGCGCAGAGAAATAAGGACGTCAAAGATAGACCTTCAGGGGACAACCTTAGAGGAACAGAATGTGCAGGTGAAAAGTAGGTGAGAACTTGTTGCAGGAGCCAAAGAAGGAGAGGTCTAAAGAAAGACAAGTCCATTATACCAAAGCCTACAAGGAAAGGTCACGAAGCAATCAATCAACAAGCATTAATGAAGCACCTACTGTGTGTCAGGCCCTGGGCTAAGCACAGAGAATACGGAGGGGGGGGGGTCCCCATCTACATTCTAATGGTATGGAGCCATACTGCAAAGGATTGAGGAGGAAGGTGGTGACATAACTGAGGGAACTAGTTTAAATTATATTTTAGAACATTAGGAGTGAAGGGAAGCAGAGACACAGACTGAAGGAGGAGACGGCAAAGGAAGTTTGGGGTTTTTTTGGTTTTGTTTTGTTTTTTTTTAAGTTTTCTTTTAGTATAGGGAAAGACCTAAATATGTCTATATACACTGGAAATGGAGACAGTGGAAGGGTAAGATTAAAGAATTGCCTTACGGCCTTTTTTCCTCTCTCTATAAACTGTCCTCTGGCAATCTTATGGGCTTCCACACAAATCAAATTACTTCTCCATACAAAGATACCTCCCAAGTCTACATGCCCATCCTTAACTTCTCCTGAAACCCTTTCTTTCCTAAATGTCATTGTTTTCCTACTGTTATGTTCCTCCCAAACATCCTCCAACTCATTTGCCATTATGTAAAAAGTCTTCTGGACAAATAAGTAAAGCTAATGTTTTTCTAGTAGGATTGTGAATAAACTGTATAATTAGAGAATGTTACAACTAAGGATATTAAAGATCATTAGATCACCTACTCCAAGCAAAGATGGGAACTGAAGCCAAGAGAGCGGTTCAGGGATATACTCAAAGACACAGAGCTACTTACAAGAAAATGAACTGGAACTCTTCTATTCCTTTTTCAGCCCTCTTTACACTTGATAGAATCAGATGCAACCTCAGTGGCCATCTAGGGTGTTAAGGTTTGCAAAGCACTGTAATAGGTTATCTTATTGGAGCCTCACAACAGGGTAGCTGTTATTAATGTCTCCAGCAGAGCAACTAGGGGCAAAGTAGATAGAGTACCATGTCTGAAGTCAATAAGCCTTCCTGAGTCTGGATTCAGCCTTAGACACTAACTAGCTGTGTTACCATAAGAAGTTGCTTAACCCTGTTTTCCACAGTTTTCACATCTACAAAATGAGCTAGTGAAGGAAATGGAAAACCAGTCTAGTATCTTTGCCAAGAAAACCCCAAAAGAAATCACAAAGAGTCAGAGACAACTGAAAAACAATTAAACAACAACATTAATGGAGGAACCTGAGGCACAGATTAGGTGACTCACCTAGGAGTCACATTGCTAATAAGTATTTGTGCCAGGATTTGAATTCAGGTCTGCCTGACTCCAAGTCCAACACTCTCACCCACTGTGCTACTTAGCTGCCTCATACTCATACCTGAACAAGTATATCTTAAACATATCCAACAGTTGGCCATCCAGTTTTTGCTTAGAGACCTCTAGTAAGGAAGATCCCAATCTGTCATTGCAGTCCAATGTATTTTGGGATGGCTCCAACTCTTAGGAAGTTTCTCCTTAAATGGTACAAAACTTTGTTTCTCTGTAGCTTCTAACGACTCATCCTAGTTCTGCATCTGGCGCCAAGGTTTGTCCGAGACTTAACATATTCCATTAGAGGTTGACAAAAACCCTTCCAATCTGTTTCATGAGCTGCCAGGACCAAAAAAAGCTACCATCCAAAAAGCTTCTCTACAAAGAGATAGCTCTACTATCCCTGAGATGGAACTTCAATGGCTTTCATGCAGGATAGAAATCTGACAGTGTTTATGTTCTACTACCATAGATTCTGAGATTCCAGGAAAGACACCCTGCCATCAAAAATACGGAATCACATTTCAGAGTTGGAAGCAACCTTATGAGCCATCTAGTATAGCCTATTCATACCCCCAAAACAATCTCCATGATAAGTGATCATCCAGGCTCTGCTTGAAGAATGAGGGTGGGAACCTACTACTGTCTGAAGCAGCTCATTCCACTTTTAGAAAGCTCTGTTAGGGGGCAGCTAGATGGCGAAGTGGATAGAGCACCGGCCCTGAAGTCAAGAGTACCTGAGTTCAAATCCAGCCTCAGACACTTAAAACTTACTAGCTGTGTGACCCTGGGCAAGTCACTTAACCCCAATTGCCTATTTAAAAAAAAAAAAAAGAAAGCTCTGTTAGGAAGATGCTTCCTTTATCAGGCCTAAATTTGCCTTTTTGCAACTTCAACCCATCACTCCTGGTCTTGCCTTTTGGTGCCAACAGTTATGAGTTTAATTCCACATAATAGCTCTTCAGATACTCAAACAGATAATCACCTTGCCCCACTCCCACCAAGTCTTCTCTGGAGTCATATTCCTGGTTCCTTAAAGCTTATGTTCAATTCATATGGCATGGCCTCGAGGCCCTTTGTTATCCTACTTGCCTTCCTGTGGATTCTCTCCATCTTAATTATTCTTTTCCTAAAAAACAGATGCCTGGAACTGAACGTAATAACATAGATGTGGTCTGACCTGGGCAACATAAGGCAGGATTAACTGTAGACTTCTTATTCCTAAAAATCATGCCTCCTCTTAATGATCCCAAGATGGCACTGCTACTGACTCATACTAAATTACTTACCCCACCTCTAGTTCTTTTTCAGAAAAAACTGGCCCCAACAATGCCTTCCTTTTCTTATACTTATAAAATTGAGTTTTAAACCAAAGTATATGATTTTACATTTATCCCTAATACATTTCATTATATTATGTTCAACTCAATGTTCTATCCTGTCCAGATGAGTTTGGATACTGACAGTCATCAGTGTGTCAGCTCTCTCTCTCCTGGCTTTATGTGATCCACAGATTTCATAAGCAGTTCACCTATGATTTTATCTAAGGCACTGATAAAAATGTTAAAATACAGATGCCCTGGGGCACTCACTAGAGTCGTCCTTCCCACCTTCCATCAGTTCAGAATCTAATTGTATAACAGTCTATGCCACACATTCTTTCCTCACACAATAATACCATGAAATACTTAAATCACTTTGCTAAAATATGGATAAACTATATGTAAAAGATTGCCCTGTTCCACCCATTTAGTAACCCATAAAAAAACAGCTTAATTAGGCATTGCATGACCAGTTCTTAATGAAGCCATACTGGCTCTCTGACCAAACATAACTTTTCTAAATTTTTCACAAACCATTCACTCAATAATCTGTTCTAGAACAGTGCCAGGAATTGAGGCCAAGCTTACTTGCCAATAATTTGGAAACTCTTCCCTTAAAGAAAAGGAAAAAAAAAAAAACCCTTTCTCCAGTATTACTGTACATCTCCCAATCTCCTTCTTCTCTCTCAGGTATCACTGACAATGTCCCAGAAATCACATCCACCTGTCCATTCCAAGAGAGATTTCCCCTGGGCCAGCTGATTTGAATTCATGGGGTGGGAGAGGAGAGGGGAACTAAATCCTCTTCTATTTGTAATTGGGTATTGATGCTCTATTAACCATTTTTTTCTACCTTTTCCACAAGTCATTCTCATTGGCAAAGAAAACAGAAGGAAAATAAGGTTTGAGCAGGACTGCTCCATTCTCTGTTGTCAGTCATTATTATCCTATGCAACCCAAACAGCAGGCCTATCATCCTATCAGATGATTTCTCCCCCTTTTTCCTAGTATAGCTAAACATCACCCCCACCAGAACAAGAAAATCCACCCTTTTTTGTGGTCCTTAGCCTTCCTCTCAAGCATTAGCTCATTCTGAGCTTTGGCACCTACTCCTGACACTATTTTTATAGTATAGTGTCAGGCTTCTGTATTCAACGCCTTTTACTTTTATTGCTCCATCTTCTATACATATCTTCAGAAAAAAATCTAAGTTGTTTAGTGAGTTCTCTGTGTATCCACATTGGTCTTTTCAGGAAATTCTCCTTTTCCGACCTGGTTGAAATCTTTTTTTCCTGTGTCTTTAGAATTTCATCAATTGGATTTCATAGCAAAAGTTCCTCTTATGGGGACAGGAAGGGTACAAGAGGGAGGGCAGGTATTTGAACATGTGTGTAGTTAAAGGCAAATGTTAAAAGAATAAAGGTGAGTATCCTATGAAAATTAATTTAACTAAATATTACACAGGCGGCAACTCCCTCCCTGAGGAAGGACTGAAGTTGTATCCGTGTTGCCATTTTTTACTTACATATCTGTTTTTTTAATTATTTGAATATTTTTGCACATATTATTTTATTATTTATTGGAAAGTTTGCTTAAAAATCCTTTGTAATAAATATTTGTATAAATCTATAAACACACTTACATACATACATTTAAGAGTCAGCTTTGCATAGTGGATAGAGGGCCACTTTGGAGTCAGGGAGAACTGAGCTTAAGTCTTGCTTCTGACATATACTAGTTGAGTCACCTTGAGTATGTCACTTCAAGTGCCACACTCACCTTCTGAAGACTCTGAGTTAATGATTGAGTTGATGATCTGTACTAATAAAGTTTTCAAAAAGAGAGCTCGGCCATAGATGAAATGATAAATCCAGTGGGTCAGCCAAGCAACAAGCATTTACTAAATGTTTACACACCACACACATATTTGTACACACATCCATAAATGGTTCCCTATGTGTATATAATTTACCCTCATAAAACTATTGAGAAATAGGAAAGGAATGTATGTCTGGAACTTACCATTACCCACAAGTGTCCTACTTCCTTTCACAAAAACTCTTATATTACTTTACTCTATCCGACCATTTCCAACTATCATTCCATCTCTACATATACCTCACCCCTTCTCCAAACCTACTGTGTACCTGTACTGAGACCTGTTATCCCGTTCAA
Source organism: Dromiciops gliroides (assembly GCF_019393635.1). Classification (NCBI taxonomy): domain Eukaryota; kingdom Metazoa; phylum Chordata; class Mammalia; order Microbiotheria; family Microbiotheriidae; genus Dromiciops; species Dromiciops gliroides. The sequence goes on from NC_057862.1 coordinate 590,105,632, forward strand.
CCCTTAGGCATTACCCCCATTCCGATTTTAATTTTCTTTCCAGTCTCTACGTTATATTTAATCAATTCAACTCCACAGTTCTCTACTCTGGAAGCCCTTATCACAAACTCTAGCACTGAATTATTCCCGCCATCTTCCTCCTCTGCTCTTATGTACTGATCAACGGAGCTTCAAACAACTGTGCTCACTGGGTACAGTCAACACAGTTCATATTATCAAATTTCAATTGGGCCCTTGTTGCAGCAAGGCAATATTTTTATTCCACTCTGTGTTCCAAGCTATTTCAAAACTTCTCTTTTCTCCTTCAGACCCTCATATTCCCATCCTTTTCATCTCTCACCTAAGAAAACTGGGGGCATTTTCTTTTAGTTCCCTCTTCTCTGCTTCTCTTCCTCTCAAAACCCTTTGATATTTTCCTCCACTCTATTTCTTTCCTCCAGTCTCTGATAATAAGGTATCAATTTCCTTGCTAAGCTCAACCTCTCTACATGTGTCTCTGATCATATCCCCTTCCATGCTCTCAAGAAAATTGACCCTATAATCATCCTTCTCCACCCACCCCCCCTTTCTATTCCTCCATGAACCATCAAAGAGGAAGAGCAGGGATAACTTCAGCCACAAAGCCAGGCCAACCTAGACTTAAGCTAGTTCAACAATATGTTCTTTACAACAAACATTTTAAACAGAAAGATACACACAGAGTTAAAATAAAGGGCTAGAGAGGGCAGCTAGGTGGTGCAGTGGATAAAGCACTGCCTCTGGATTCAGGAGGACCTGAGTTCAAATCCGGCCTCAGACACTTGACACTTACTAGCTGTGTGACCCTAGGCAAGTCACTTAACTCCAATTGCCTCACCAAAAAAAAAAAGGGGGGGGGGGCGGCAGGGCCTAGAACAGAATCTATTATACTTCTTCAGTTGAGTTAATAATGGTAGGGTTGGGGGCAGCTAGGTGGCGCAGTGGATAAAGCACTGGCCTTGGATTCAGGAGTACCCGAGTTCAAATCCAGCCTCAGACACTTGACACTTAACTAGCTGTGTGACCCTGGGCAAGTCACTTAACCCTCACTGCCCTGCAAAAATTAAAAACAAAAAAATAAAAACAAACAAAATAATGGCAGGGTTAACAATCATGATCTCAGAGAAAACAAAAGCAAAAACAGAACTAATTAAAAAAGATAATCAGAAACTACATTCTGCTTAAAGGTACCATATACCATATAAAAGGTACCATACAAATGTTAAAGTTTTACATCAAGTTTCTCTTAGAAAGGCCTCATCTCTCAAATATAAAGGGAACTAAGTCAAATTTATAAAAGTAAAAACTATTTTCCAATCTATAGTCACAGGATAAAGCTGGCAATTTTCAAGAGAAAAAATCAAAGCTAGCTATAAATCATATGCAAAAATGCTCTAAATCACTATTGATTAGAGAAGTGCAAATTAACTTTTATACCACCTCATACCTATCAGATTGGCTAAAATGATAGAAAAGGATAATCACAAATGCTAGATGGGATGTGGAAAAATTTGGACACTAATATACTATTGATGGAGCACTGAACAGGTCCAACCATTCTGGAGAACACTTTGCAACTATGCCCAAAAAGTTCTAAACTTTGACTCAGCAATATTACTACTAGGTCTGTATCAAACAAAAAAAGGAAAATGACCTTAAGTTATTAAAAATATGTATACAGTAGCTATTTTTTGTGGTAGTTAAGTACTAGAAATTGAGATATCAATCAATTGGGGAATGTTTGAACAAATTATAGTATATAGTTGTTCTTGTTGTTGTTGGTTGTCCTTCATTCTCCAAGAGAACCATGACATCCAAGTAATGTCGTGACTTGCAGTAAACTGGAATTAAGTGAGTGAAGACTGGGCAAAGTCACAAACTTCACTCTCCTCCAGAGCCTTTGGGTCCAGTGGCAAGTTATATATAAGAATGTAGGGGCAGCTAGGTGGCGCAGTGGATAGAGCACCAGCCCTGGATTCAGGAGTACCTGAGTTCAAATCCGGCCTCAGACACTTGACACTTACTGGCTGTGTGACCCTAGGCAAGTCACTTAACCCCAATTGCCTCACTAAAAAAAAAAGAATGACTGTATATGGCCTTGGATGTTGAAGGCAATTGGGATAAAGTGACTTGCCCAGGGTAACACAGCTAGTTAGTTTCTGAGGTGAGATTTGAATTCAGGTCTTCCCAACATCAGGGCCAGTGCCCTATCCACTGGGCCACTTAGCTTCCCTACTTACAGTATAAGACTGCAATGGGATACTACTGTGCTAAAAGAAATGATGAGGGGGGTGATTTAAAAAAAATACCTGGGAAGAACTATGTGAATTGATGCAGAGTGAAGGGAGCAGAACCAGGGGATATTCTATATACTAATAGCAGTACTGTAATAAAGATGTCAACTGTGAAATACTTAGCTCCTCTGATCAATACAATAATTCAAGACAATTCTGAAGACCCCATGATGAAAAATACCATCTACCTCAAGAGAGAGAACTGATGAACTCTGAGTACAAACTGAAGGATAAGTTTTTTCACTATCTTTTTACCTTTTTTTGTTACATGGCTAATATGGAAATCTTTTTTGCATGTTTTCACATGTATAACTGAAATATCATGATGTTTGCCTTCTCTATGAGTAGGAGAGCAGCTGGAGGGAAAGAATTTGGAACTCAAAAATTTTCTTTTAAAGAATTTAACAAATGGTTGACTTTCCATGGCCGGGGGGGTGGGTGGAGGGGGGAAGAGCCAAGATGGCAGAGGAAAGACATTAAACGCACAGAGCTCCTGACACAATTACCCCCAAAACAGCCATAAAACAACCCCTGGAGCAGCAAAACCCACAAAAAGATGAGCTAAGATTATTTTCCAGCCAAGGACATCTTAGAGGGGGCCATCCTGGGCTGTGAATAGAGTCCAACCCTGTGATCCCGCCAACATAGTCCCCAGACAGATTATGCCAGAGAAACTTATCCCTGAACTTCCTAATCGGCTACAGCACTGGCATCTTCTGGAATTAAGCTTACGGTCTGCTGAGAGGGCTGAACAGCTGGCTGGGGGTGGGGGTGGGGGGTGGGAAGGGAAATACAGGGATGTCTGCAGAACCTAAGGAGGAATTTGGTTATCCCACTGCAGCAGGGAACTAAGAAGAAATCCTGAGCGGCAGGAGGCCCAGGTGGGAGAGTGGCACAGGATTGTTGGAGCTAAGACCCACAGCACACAAAGTTTTGATGGCTGGTTCATTAGCATGTTGGCTTGAGGTTATCTTCAGACCAGAGAACAGGCCAGGCACAAGAAAAACCTGGCCTTCCTCAAACCAAAACACCTGGGACCCTCTGAATCTTGGGACAGTGTAGCTTGGAAGTAGGACCCCACTGTAAGAGGGAGTTAAAAGTCAAGTAAAAGACTACAAGATGAGCAAGCAAAGAAAATTGAGAACTATATAAAGTTTCTTTAGTGACAAGGAAGATCAAGGTGCACCCTCTGAAGGGGACAGAAACCTCAGGGCCCCTACATCCAGAGTTTCCAAGAAAAATATGAATTGGTTTCAGGCCATGGAAGCACTCAAAAGGGACTTTGAAGAGAAAGTAGGAGAGATAGAAGGAAGATTTAGAGAGGTGGAGGAAAGAATAGAAAGAAATGAGAGCAATGCAGGAGAGTCATGAGAAAAACGTCAACAGCTTGAAAAGCCAAATGGAAAAAGATACAAAAGCTCTCAGAAGAAAATAATTGCCTAAGAATTAGGACTAAACAAATGGAAGCTAGTGGCTTTATGAGAAACCAAGACACAGTAAAGCAATTCCAATTGAATAAAAATACAGAGAGCAATATGAAATATGTCCTTTGGGAAAAAAAAAACAGCTGAACTGGAAAACAGATCCAGGAGAGATAATTTGAAAATCATTGGACTACCTGAAAAACATGAACAAAATAAGAGTTTAGACATCATCTTCCAAGAAACTGTCAGGGGAAACTGACCTGACATTCTAGAAGCAGAAGGTAAAATAGAAATTGAAGGAATCCACTGATCACCTCCTGAAAGAGATCCCAAAAGGAAAACCTCCAGGAATTATATTATAGCCAAATTAGAGATCCCAGGTCAAGGAGAAAATATTGAAAGCAGATAGAAAAAAGGAATTCAAATGCTGTGAAGGTATAGTAAGGATAAAACAAGATCTAGCAGCATCCACATTAAAGGACAGGAGGGCATGGAATATGACATTCCAGAGGGCGAAGGAACTGGGACTACAGCCAAAAATCACCTACCCAGTGTGATGTTTAAAATCTAGATTGTGGTCGCCTTAAATCAGAGCTTTAGCACCAGTCCTTGGGCATTAAACATTTATTAAAGCATACAGATATTCCCATGGAGTTCAGAAAGTTAAGAAAAAAGCCCATTTAGCCTAGAGTTCCAGTCTGGTCTGGTTCTTCCTCAAGTCCTCTGCCACAAGCCTGCTTCAATCACAAACTCTCTCCAGCAAACTCATTGTGGAAGCTTTTTATAGGTCTGGAACAGAGGGGTCCTTACACACTGCTTCAAGCTGATTGGTTGGCATCATCCAAATCCATTGGTTCTGAAGGTGTTCTCAAGGTGTGATTACAATCCAGTTAACTTGAAGTAGACTAATCAGCAGTTAATCACTCTCACTTGATTCAATCAGTCTAGATTAATCTCCAGGTGGGTCTTTGAGTATCTGCTAAATCTCATTATTTCATCACACCAGCAAAACTGTCTATAATCTTTCAGGGGGAAAAATGGGACTTCAATGAAAAAGAGGACTTTCAGGCATTTGTGATGAAAAGACCTGAATTGAATAGAAAATTTGACTTTCAAATACAAGACCCTAGAGAAGCATAAAAAAGGTAAACAGGAAAAAGAAATCAAGAGGGATATTAAAAGATCAAACTGTTTACATTCCTACATGGGAAGATAATACTTCCAACTCATAACAACTTTCTCAGTATTAGGGTATCTGAAAGGAATACACTTAGACAGAGGACACAGGTCTGAACTGAATATGAAGGGAGGATATCTGTAAATCATTTATTTTTTGTTTATCCTTGTTTTTGTGGGGCAGGCAGGGTGGGGTGGTTTATGTCTACAGCCATGTTTAGGCTCGGGCCCTCCTGGGTCCAGGGCTGGTGCTTTGTGCACTGTGCCACCTAGCTAACCCATGATGACATGTTTAAAATAAAGTTAAGGAGTAAGAGGAATGCACTGGAAGAAAGGGAATAGGAGAGGTAGACTGGGAAAAGTAGCTCACATAAAAGGAACAATAAAAAGCTTATGGAGGGGAGGGGAAGAGGGGGAAGAAGTGGGGGGAGTGAGTGAACCTTATTCTCATCAGAATTGACTCAAAGAGGGAATAACATACATACTCAAGCGGGTATAGTAATATATTTTGGCATGAAGGAAAGTGGGAGAAGATAAGGGGTGAGGAGAGGGGAAAGGAAGGAAGGGCAGATTGGGGGTGGGAACAGTAAAAAGCAAAACACTTTCGAGGAAGCTGAAGATGTTCTGCATAACTGCACATATATGACATATTGAATTGCTTGATTTCATAGGGAGGGTTGAGGAGGGAGGGAGAAAGAAAATTTAGAACATAGAATTAGTTCAAAGACCTTAATCTCATCTAACCCTGCAGGAAAGTAGGAGGGGAAGAGGATAAGAAAGAAAGGGTGAAAGGGAGAGTAGAGCAGGGAAAGGGGTAGTCAGAAGCAAAACACTTTTGAGGAGGAATAGAGTAAAAGAAGATAGAAAATAGAGGGAAATAGTTATGATGATTAAGTATAATGGAAAAACATATGGTGCCTACTTTTCTGGGCTACTGTGAAGAAAATTCTTTGTCAAGTTTAAGGTACTATATAAAAGTTATGATGTACAGGATGCTATCAGAAAAACCTGGAAAGATCTACATGAACTGAAGAAGAGTGAAATGTACTGTATGCAAAATAACAGCAATAGTATAAGATGATCTGCTGGGAAGCATGTGGTTATTTTCAGCAATGCAATGATCCAACATAACTCTGAAGGACTTATGAAAATTGCAATCTATCTACAGAGAAAGAACTGATGGTATCTGAAAACAGATTGAAGCATGATTTTTTTTATGGTTTCTTAATCTGCAGTTTTGTTTTTATCTGTTTTCTCTTACAACATGGCTAATGCGGAGATGTTTTCCATGACTACTCATGTATAACTTATACTGAATTGCTTGAGTTCTTGGGGGTGGGGGTGGGAAGGAAGGAAGATAAGTTGGAACACAAAGTTTTAAAAAACTGATGTCAAAATATACTTTTACATGTATTTTGGAAAATAAAATTCTAAACAGAAAAAAAAAATATGGTTGAGTTTCCTAAAATGTCATCCAAAGAGCACACAGCCCATGAAAATAGGCAGCAATGTATTACTAAACAAGAATTTCCCAAAAGAAGTAGTGTAAAGGATGTTATCTGAGAGATTTGAGCAAAAAAAAAAAAATAAAGTGAACCAGTCATGTGTTGAGAGTGAGGTATAAACCAATAGATGGAATGCAAGTTCCACTAGTATCCAAATGATATCAAGGAAACTAGAGAATGGCATTAGCCATTAGTGGGTAGACCACATAAGGGATTTATAGAAGGGAGTGCAAAAAGCATTCAGTAAAGTATCCCATATGATTCTTTTGGAAAATATGTTGAGATGGGGTTTAGAATATCATACAATTAGAGTTGGAATTAGTTCCAATGTCATGCTCAAGGAGCAGTAATTATTATTAGCCCTCTTGAATGAGTTAGAATCTGAGTTATTCTATAAACATATCTTAAGTGCCTACTGTATGGAGGGAGAGTTGCTGCATGACTTTTTGCTCACAGATGATTGTGCACTCAATGAAGCCTTTGAGGCTGAAATGCAACAAAGTATGGATCAATTCTCTGCTGCTTGTGCCAGTTTTGGCCTAACAATTAACACCAAAAAAAAAAAAGGCTTTCCACTAGTCAGCACTACACTATCCATACATGGAATCATCAGCTACAGCAAATGGAGAAATTCTAAATACTGTGTATTAGTTCACTTATCTTGACAGTATACTTTCTATGGATGTATATATAGATCAAAGCTTCTTAAACTGGGGGTTGCTACCCCATATGGGGTCATGTAAGTGAATGTGAGGGTTGTGAAAAATTTGGCAATGGTAAAAAGTCATATATACCTATTCCATATAGCTGGGGTCACATAAAAATTTCTCAGGCAAAAAGGGGTCACAAGTGGAAAAAGTTTAAGAAGCCCTGACATAGATGATGAGATTGACGCATGCACTGCCAGAGCTAGCTCAGTGTTTTGGAGGCTCTGAAGGAAAGTGTGGGAAAGAAAAGTTATAAACTGCCTACCAAATTGATGGTCTATTGAACTGTTGTGTATGCCTGTGAAACCTGGACAGTCTACTGGCACCATGCCAGGAAACTGAATTGTTTCCACTTGAATTATCTTAGGAAAATTTTGAAGATCAGCTAGCAAAATAGTACCAGAAACTGAGGTCCTTTCTTGAGCTGAACTGCCAAACATTCAAATTCTACCCCATATGGGGTAGCAACCCCCAGTTTAAGAAGCTTTGATCTGCAGAGAACACAATTCTAGTGAACTGGCCATGTTGTTCAAATGCCAAATGTACACTATCTTACAGAAAATTCACACAAGGCTAGTGCTCACATGGAGGTCAGAAGAAGCGATACAAGAACACTTGCAAAGTCTCTCTGAAGATCTTCAGAACTGTGAGACATGGGAGATACTGGCATAGGACCATCCAGTGTGGCACACCCACATCAAAGAAGGCACTTTGCTCCATGAGTGAAGCAGAACTGCAGTAGCTCAAAAGAAATGTGAGATGCACAAATTTAGAGACATCTGCACTCCAAATGTTCACATGGATTATTTGTGCCTGATCTGTGGCAGAGCTTTCTGAGCTCATGTTGGTCTGATTAGCCATAGTTGGACATATGGTACCTTGACCCAAACATAGTGATATCATTTTGGTCCTCTTTAAGAACAAAGAACAACCAACTAGCTTATATGCCGGGCACTGTGCTCAGTTGTTGGGAAAACAAAAAGAGACAAAAGAGAGTTCTTGCCCTCATGGAGCTTACAATCTAATGGGAGAGATAATATGCAAACAAATATATATAAAGCAAGATATATACAGAATAAATAGGAAATAACAACAGAGGGAAAGCATTGGAATCAAGATGGGTTGAGGAAGGCTTTCTGTAGGAGGCAGGATAAGGAACCCTAATCCAATCTCCTCATCCATAACCTTCACTTCATAGAGATTCATATGCTAGTCCTAAGTGGCCAAGGAACTCACTGAGGAAGCTCTGCAGTATACCTTAGAGTTTGATACAATTGCCACAATATTATCCCCAAATAGGTGCATCTATAAAACTTTCCTATAGGGATTCAGGGAATTCCTCTTCCACTTGTACTGTGCAGTGGACATCAATGATGACAGTGGGGAAACCCCTGGTGAGCATATATCACCCTGCTTTATGCTCCATTTGATATTTATCATCAGATGATTATTATACAATCACTTCTGGTTACAACTCTCAAGCAATCTCTGAGGAAAATGAGAAGGCAATAGTCACACAAATGATATAGGTATAAAGAATACAAGACCTCACTTAGTCTACTGTTTATTGGATACAGAAAAGCATTTGACTCAGTAGAGCAAAATACAACCTTAAAAATTCTCCACCAAGGTGTCACCCATGCACATGGCAAGATCATATCAGTTATTATCTGATCTTAATCTAGACTTTTTTCTACAGTCAAATCCTCTTAATTAGCACACCCTGCTAGAAAGAGAAGTGTGCCAGTTAAGCTCTCATCCTGATTATCAGAGACTGATGGGAATTGGGCTGGTGGAAAGAGATATTCACTATTCATGAATCTCTTTTAAAACAGGCAATTTAGAAAACACTTAAAAAACTTTAGAAAGGGAAGATCATCTTATTCAGCAACTCCAGTGGTTTTCATTAAAAAGCTAACGTTTATCTTGTTACAATAATTATCTTACTGGAGTAGGTCATAATATTTTCCTATTCCTTCATTGAGACACTGCAATATGAAAATCATCACAATAAACTAAATGCTAACTTATTAATGAAAACCACTATACAACAGAAAGGGAATGAAGCATGGAATGAATAAGCAGCAAGTTTATGTTCCCAAAAGCCATTCACACCTGTTAACTGCTATGTGTACTCTCATGGATACACCAGATTTATCTTCTTAACTTGTGCTATTCTAGCCATTACTAAACAGTGTTCTCAGAATTTACTTACTGCTCCAACTGGCTGGCCAATGATGAAAAAAGCAAAAATGAAATGCGAGTGTACTTTCTTCTCCAAATCACTGGTCAAAATAAGTGCGTCACAGGATGTTAACTTGCTCTTCAACTTCAGCTTTCATTTATATGACCGCAAAGGCAGAGTATTTTTGTGGTTGTTAAATAGCTTAGTTATCTTTCAACAAATTGCAGAGGGTCCATAATACTGGTTTATTATAAAGGCAACATGTTCCAATCCTAAAGAAGCTTTGAAGTGTTATTTTTTTTCCTGTATTTGTTTTCTGATCTCATAACCAACTTCTCTATTCATCACATCTTTCATATACATCTCCTTCTCTCCTCTGACATAGGCATCACCCTGCTGTAGACCCTCATTATCTCATTCTTAGACTATGTGCAATATCTCCCTGCCTCAAGTCTCTCCTTTTCCCTATTCTAGTCCATACTCCACTTAGCTGTTAAATTGATCCTCCTAAAGTGCAGGTTTGGTCATGTGGCTCCCAATCTTGCACCACTTAATAGCTCAGTGGATCCCTATTGCCTCCAGGATCAAATATAAAACCCTCTGTTTGGCTTTCAAGCCCTTCATAACCCAGACCCTCTCTACCTTTCCATTTTACATCTTACTCCTCTTTGTTCCGTACCATCCCTGACCCAAGGACACCAGCTTTCCTACTATTCCTTGCTTCATCTCCCAACTCTAGGCATTTTCACTAACTGTCCCTTATGCCTGAAATTCTCTCCCTCTTCATCTCCAACTCATGGTGCCTTCATATATCTTTTGTGGACATAGTTGTTTATAAATTTTCTCCCTGAATTAGGCTCTGAGGTCCTTGAAAGCAAGAACTGTTTCTAGCATTTTTTTGTGTACACAGCTCCTATGCACATAGTAGGCATTTAATCCTTGTTGATGTAACGTGACATTTGATTTATTGAGGATTAGGACCTAAAACACAAACACACCCACACACACACATCCCCACACAACACACTATTTTCTCATGAATAAGAAATGCACTTTTTAATCAGTTCACTGATTAATCCACTTCTAGACCATTCACCAAGAGTACACACAGTTCCTTCAACTCTATAGCATACTTCAGTCTAATGAATTAAGCCCTTGAATCAGAACAGTGGGAGTCTTACAGTTTCCCTGATAGTGTTTGCATTTGGTTCCATAAAATTCCTTCAGTTCCTCAACCTGCCACACTGTGGCAAAGATGAAACCCTAATGTGATTTCTTGGACTATAATCCTCAGGATTCTGGGGAGCTTCTTTCCCAAGGATGCTTTCATTTACTAAAGAAAAATTTGGGGATCATTCTTTATTTTCAATTTGCCATTAGGCAAATTCACTTCAACAGCTGGTGACTCAGTGGCTACAACAATGGGCCAGAAGTCAAAAGATCTGAATTCAAATCTAGCCCTAGTCACTTACTAAGCTGTTTAACTTTGGGCAAGTCATTTAACCTGTGTGCCTCATATTCATCAACTGTAAAACAGGGATAATAATAGCACCTACTCCCAATGTTGTTATGAGGACCGAATGAGATAATATTTCTATAGTGTTTAAAACAGTGTCTGACATGTTGTTGTTGTTGTTGTTGAGGTGTGTCTTACTCTTGGTGACCCCATTTGGGGTTTTCTTGGCAAAGATACTGAAGCGGTTTGTCATTTCCTTCTCCTGCTCATTTTACAGAGGAGAAAACTGAGGCAAATAGGGTCAAGTGACTTATCCAGGCTCACAAAGCTAGTGTCTGAGGTCAAATTTGAACTCAGGTCCTCCTGATTCCAGACCTGGTGCTCTATCAACTGTGTCACCTAGCTGCTCATATTAGGTGACTAATAAATATTTGTTTCTTTTCCCCTCCCCATTTTAAAGTTTTTATGGGGGGCAGCTAGGTGGCACAGTGGATAAAGCACCAGCCCTAGATTCAGGAGGACCTGAGTTCAAATCCGGCCTCAGACACTTGACACTTACTAGTTGTGTGACCCTGGGCAAGTCACTTAACCCTCATTGCCCCACAAAAAAAGAAGGAGGAGGAGGAGGAGGAAGAGGAAGAAGAAGAGTTAAAGTTTTTATAGGACTGAGAATACTTCCAATATCTCATCTCCCTAAGTTCCAAATGGATTTTTAAAAGACATAACGGGTGCTGGGCTTTTAATGGGAATAAATCAGCAGGAAGGACAATCTGGTTTATATCAATCAACCTTTGGTCTTTCTGTCTAAAGCAAATCTGAACCATACTGAGAAATCACTTGTATATAGGATGTGTCCATGGGCATTACAAGTACCTACAACAGTAACTTAAACAGAGAAGGTGCCAAATGATATTTGCTGATTCAATTTGACTTTACTGTAGGAATACTTTCTGTATAAAAAATATTTTTAAAGGGTTTACAAAATATATGGCTGGGTTTAACCAACATGCAGCTGTTAGCATCTGAGCTGTTTATGGGGATATTCATTGCTCTGTCCTGGGAACAGCTCCTGAGCTCTTTACAGAGTGCCCCCTGATGCTCATGAAGCCAGGATTTCTCTCAGGCAGCTGTTACCAGCTACCACTTTTTACTTTATATGACCTGGACTCCTTACAGGTGTTTCTTAACCTCCTATTTGTGATCTTGGTTTTTTTTTTTCCTTTTGTTTTTGTTTTTTTTTAGTATTTTGATAACCGCATTTTAATCATTTGTAATCCTAGATATATTATTCTGAGCACTAAAAAAAATATTGAGAAAGGGCCATAGGCTTCATCTGACTGCCAAAGATTCGTGGCACATACAAAAAAAGTTGCTCCTTTAACACCACCCATAAAATTCATAAGCTCATACAACTAGGGCTGGAAGAGGAAACCTTGTTGATTGTCTAGTCCAAATCTCAATATGTGGATGACAAAACTGAGGCCCAGAAAAATTCAATGACTCTCACACACAATTAATATGTGGCAGAAACAATATTTGCACTCAGGTCCTGTGAGTCCAAATGCAATGTTTAAAGTTCTAAATTCTTTCCAATGTTCTCTACTCTCTCTAGTTAGTTTGATTCGGTCACACTGGCCTAGGTTGTGATTGGGGATTCAGGAATGCCCCTCAATGCCAAACAAGATATTGTCTACAAGCTCTCAACAGATGAGATTAGGCAAATCTTTCAGTCAGATGTGAGTATTTAGTCTTAAAGAAGTTAGAATTGATATTTGCCGATGGAAGGTAATGGGGACTCAAGAAATAACTGTGGATTGGATGAAGAATAAATCATTCATTTCTTACAAAATACCGACACTGTTGTTGGTAACTAAAATACCTTTTCTTTGACTTAGAAAGAAAGCATTTTGTAAAACTTATAATACAATATATAATTTTAAGGGCTAGTTTTTGTTGTTATTTGAGGTAAATATTTTACTAAAAGGACTATTTCCCCAATACCATAAGTAAGAGCAAACATTTTAAATTATCTTTATGTCAAATTTTTACCCTGTCAATTATTTTTAGGTATTTTTATTTTGTTCCCTAGACCGGAAAGTGATGTGCATCACAGAAAAATATATTTTAAAAAAATAACAGCTAGCATTTCTAAAGGACTTTAATGTTTGCAGAGTATTTTACATTTGTTATTTCATTTGATCCTCACAACAATGCTGTGAAGTAGGTGCTATTGTCATCACCATTTTACAGATGATTATACTGAGGCTGAAAGATACAGCTAAGAGCACAATGAATAGAGTGCTAAGCCTAGTATCATACAGACCTGAATTCAAACCTGGCCTCAGCTATGGGGCCTTGGACAAGTCATTTGACCTCTTTTTGCCTCAGTTTCTTTAACTGTAAAGTGGTGATAATAATAGCATCAACATCAGTTGTTTAAGGGATCAAAAAGATCATATATGTATGTGTATGCATGTATGTATGTGTATATATCTATATCTATAGATATCTATAGATATATAGAGATATATATCACTTAGCACAATGCCTGGCACATAGTAGGTATTATGTAAATGCTTACTCCCTTCCATCCCTTTCCTATAAGTGACTTGTCCAGGATTAAATGGCTAATAAGCGTCTGAGGAATGACATAAACTCCACTCTTCTAAGACTTCAAGTTCAGTGCTCTATGAACTCTGTCATCTAGCTGACTCTGGGTAGTTCCGTGCTTCCAAAGGGTCAACCTTTGAATTATTCTTCTGTCTACAGTTTCAGTACAGTGACTGGTGAACAAGGAAACTGTAAGTTAAAGCTCAAGAATAAGAGATTGGAGGGGGAAGAGGGGCGGGGCAGAGAAGAGAAGGAAAACTAAGACAGAAAAGAAGCTGTCAGGTTTTTTTTTATTCTACAAATCTGAAGAAGTATAGATCTTTGTTGCATGTTTTTGTAAGGTGAAAGCTAGAAATAACTGACAGTCCATCTTCTCTTCCTAGTGTTCAAGGGTCCACTTAAACTTTCTGAGGTGGACACTTGCATATTTTAAAGCTGTCAAGTGCTATAGATCTTTAGTTTTTTATTGCAGATTTTTAAAGATGTCATGGTCAACAGCTCAGTTTCTTCTTACTCTATTGCTAGAATTAGAGGAAATCAATCATCTAAATTTGATGATTAAAAAAGTATAGCTGAAATCTACAAATTATTCAAAGCTTTATTTCAGAAAAAAGTGCCATTTTTATTTAGCCATAAGTCTTTTTTATAAAGCCTTTTACAGAAATTATCTTTTATTTCTTTTTCCTGGCCCTGAATAAGGCATAAACTGGATAATTAGCTTCAGAATAATCTTGACTTGGGGGCAGCTAGGTGGTGCAGTGGATAAAGTGCTGGCCCTGGATTCAGCAGGACCTTGACACTTAATAGCAGTGTGATCCTGGGCAAGTCACTTAACCCTCATTGCCCCACAGGGAAAAAAAATAAAAACAAAACAAAAGAACAAGAACAGAATAATATTGAGTTGACTCTATGAAGGATGGTGCAGTAACAGAGCAAATAATAGAGACCTAATTACACTGAAGCCTTGTGCAAAAGAACAAATGACTTCCCAACTCCCACCTCTCATTAGTCCCCACCTTAAGTAAAGCTACAAAGCAAACCCCCCCCCCCTTTCCTTGGTGGATGTACTTTTCTCCCTCTTTATGGGGCTTCTTCTGTCCCTCCCTGTCCCTACTCCTCCACCCCCAGGAATTTTAAATAATCTAGGTCTTTTGGGAATGCATCTAATAAACTCATTGAGAATTAGGTGTTGAAGACTTAAAATGTTTATTAGGGTGAGTTTGCATTCTAAAAGAAAAGTCTTACAACAAATAAATAAATTCTAGGCAATGGTGGGAGAAATCTTTTTGGGTAGAAGAAGTGCTTATTTTCTTTAAATCAGACAACATAAGCAACTTCTGAGTCATTAGGCCAGCACTAGCTCCCATAACATTTTTTTTTTTTTTGGCAGGGCAATGAGGGTTAAGTGACTTGCCCAGGGTCACACAGCTAGTAAGTGTCAAGTGTCTGAGGCCAGATTTGAACTCAGATCCTCCTGAATCCAGAGCCGGTGTTTTATCCACTGTGCCACCTAGCTGCCCCTCCCATAACATTTTAAAGATAATGTCTGGGTTCTTGGCTACAAGATATTCAAACATGTAGTTAAATACCTAAGCAAGCTGAGCAGTCTGTGTGTCTTCTTCCTATAAGATTTTCTAAACTTGCAATATCCTTAGACCTAGAATCTGAACTTACATAGATCTGACCATGCTACTACTATTCAAAAATATTCAGTGCTAATATTTCTTCCCTTCCAACCCTCTATATGCCACTGAAACTGATCTCATAGTTGCTCCTCAAATTTCTCATTCCATCTCTCTTCTTCCTTGGCACAGACTCTCTCTCACACTTCAAACACTCCCTTCCTCACTTCTGCCCCTCAGAATGAATCCCTGGCTTTCTTCAGCACTCAGCTCAGGCTCTGCCTCCCATGCCAGGGACTTTCTTGATCCCTCAAGTTGTTATTTCTCTCACACTCTTCAAAATACCTTGTGCTCTTATTAAGTTCATACTCTATCCCCATAACAGAATGTAAGCTTCTTATGGGCAGGAACAATTTCATTTTTGTCTGTGTATGCATCCCCAGTGTCTCCCACAGTAACTGGCTCAGAGCACATGTTGAATAACTGTTTGTTTAACTAAACTGAATGAATTTGGTTGGTTTTACCTCCCACTTTGCCAGCTTCCCAGTTAACAAATACAGTGCCTAGAAAATGCTCTTTTGAGTTCTGTATTACTGGAAAACATCGCTCTAAGCCTGCTTTAGAGATCTGCACTAGGTGGCCTTTGGGGATTACTAGCTTGTAATTACTAACCAATACCAAATAAAAAGTCCCATGACTTTAGAACACAATGGGGCCTTAAACATAATCTAGTACTACTTTCCCAAAATGTTAAATGAAATAAATGAGCCCCAAAGCCACTAATTTATGTTGCTATAGAATTTTGGTTACTCTGTAGTACTTCTCAACCATGGAATGGTTGATGCTTTACCACAGAAGCCACGTTTCCTGTATTTTCAGATTTTACTTATTATAAGCTAGCCAAATTATAACCCACTTCATTAGGCAAAAATAGGTCTATCATGTCTCAAACTAGGCACTATAAAGCACAACTATAAGGATAAAGTACCCTTTAAATTAGTCAGTGTGAAATCTGGCTTTGGCAATAGGGAGAGGAAAATGGACTGAACCTGTGATTTCAATGGTGTGGTGAATGACTGGATCATACATGTATCTATTAAGTGCTGATCATATGTCAGAAATTGGAATAAATGTGCTATCAAGGCAGACTGGCACCTTTTCTACCACTTGTCATCTTAAAGCACTGAAAGGTCTAGTAATTTACCCAGGATTACACAGCCAGTATGTGTCAGAGGTAAGATTTGAACTCAGGTCTTCCTGACTCTAAGGCTAGTCCTCTATGTACTATACCATGCTCTCTCTTGAAACCTATGAAAAGAAAATTCTAACACAACATAATTAACCATAAAAAAATTTATTATATATAATACTAGTGCAGCTTTTTGATATCACCATTTAAGAGGGGGGTTTGTTTCTCTTTTACTCTATAGTCTCTATGCCCAGAATTCTGGAGATATTCAAGTTCAAATTTCATGGCACAAAAATTAACTTTTTATTATTTACAATAGAAAATTTCACTGAAAAAATTTAATCTATTACAATAGAAGAAAATGCCCATGTGATTATAAACACTAGTCTGAAGGGAGGGGGAGGAGGCAGGACAGAATGGGAAGAGAAAAAGAACAAATTCAACTCTTCTGTATTAGGGTCAGGAGAGGAAAGGAAAAGCAGGAAGAGATAAATCCAATAAAATTATCTTCTTGGGATCAATGTGATGCATTTAACAATCCTGAGTCTTGCAATAGGCCAAGATTCTGAAGCTTAGTAAAAAGAAATATGATTCACAAAAGATTAATTTTTAAAACACAGATAGTAGCTCCTAAATTTTTATAATTGGTATGTTGCTTCTTTTGATTCTCATTTTCCCTTCTCCCACACCCCCAAAGTGCTCAGGGAGTCGGTTTAAATTGGCTGCTTTTAAAAAATGAAATTAGCACACACGCACCCATATATCTTCAAATCAATTTACAAAAACAAGAAAATAATAAGATCTAGCAATGATATAGTACTTTAAGGTTTACAGAGACCTTCGCATGTTCTTGTTTGATTCTCACAACAACTCTGAGGTAGATGCTATTGTTTTTTGGATTTGTTTTTTGTTTGTTTGTTTGTTTGATGAGGCAATTGGGGTTAAATGACTTGCCCAGAGTCACACAGCAAGAAAGTGTTAAGTGTCTGAGGCTGGATTTGAACTCAGGTCCTCCTGAATCCAGGGCCGGTGCTCTATCCACTGCACCACCTAGGTGCCCTGATGCTATTGTTTTTACAGATTTACAGATGAGGAAACTGAGACAGAGGTTAAGTAACTTGTCCATGGCTACACATCTAGTTAGTGTCTGAAACCAGATTTGAACTCAGACTTTCCTGACTCCAAATCCTATGCTCTATCCACTTAGCCACCTAGCTGAAAAATTTAACACAGAGTATTAAGTAAAACCTCACCATCATGATCACTGAAACACAACCAGTGAGAAACTAGTGATAGAAGACAAGATAAAATGGTATTTTAAGACAGTGTCATATAGAAGAAAGAGCACTGTATTCAGCCTAAGAGAACCAGTGTTCAAAAGCCAGCTCTGTTACTCACTAACTGTGTGACTTTGGACAAGACACTTTACCAGACCAGGCTTTGGGTTTCTCAACTTTACAATGAAACATTTGAACATGATAGACCATAAGAACACAGACAATCCTAAAAATCTATCTTCCTGTATTATGAATTAGATCTCCAGATCAATTCTTATCAATTAAATCTTCCAAGTCATTTTAATGAAACAGAGTATGGCAGGTATTGCTGAACTTTAGATCATTATGAAATTTCACCCCAACTTGATTAATGAATAAAGTGGACAAATCAGTACATAACAACAACAAAAAAGGTCCTCTGGAACAAACAAATGTAGATACCAAGTGGATAGTAAGCTATTGTGTTTCAAAATGAATATGTTACTAAGATATTGCAAATAAACATACTGATAGAAGGGGTAAGCCAATGGAAGCAGCCTTGTTAATACAAACCCAGTAAAACTAATTGATTAAAATAGCTAAATAAGTATAATTTAAAAGAAATATTTCTAACATCTTCTTTTTGCAGTTTAACATATACAGCAGAACCTTGTTAAAATGCAGAACCTTGTTAAAATGCTGGTTGAAGGACAAAGATTACAGATCCCTGTTATGGGACTCTCGGGTTACACACTGTGATGTACTACGTAGCACTGTGTACACAGGGGGCATGATTTGACCTGTAACAAAATCAAATTTGTGCAATGCTAAAGTATTTTATAATAAGGTTTTCTCCTATGTCCCCCATACAAATATTGTACCAACATGCTATTCTTTACAACAAATTGCCTCAGAGTTTTCCAATGCAAGTGGGGCTCTCTCTGTTACCCAGACACTTAGTTTTACGTGCCCTCAATAAAGAAAACATGGCGGTAAAATGCTTAACTGTAAAATGAGGCTTAAGTGCATATACCATGTAAAAGTCTTACAAACACGCAGCTACTCTCAGCCTTACAAGCCACTGTGATTGATAAATGGATTGTGTTGGAATTCCCTCTTGCATATGGTGAACAAGCAGCTTTAATGAGGCTTATGACCCTACCTCACTTATATCCCAGGGAATCTTAAAGCTAACAGGTTGCTACCAGACACAGGTCAGGTGCTACAATTACTTTTCCCAAATCGCTAGGAACTTTCTAACTTTAAGCTTCTTAACTTTTGTGGCAGTGTGAAGGCAGGCCGTGGATTTCTGAAGTCTCGGGTATTTGTGGATCATCATTTAAAAAAAAAGAAAACCATTTCCATTGGCAGTCAGGCAGCTAAGTAGTGTAGTGGATAGAGCTCTCAGCCCAAAGTCAAGAAGAGCTAAGTTCAAATCTGACCTCAGACAATTACTAGCTGTGAGACCCTGAGCAAGTCATTTAACCTCTATTTCCCTCAGTTTTCTCAACTATAAAATAGAGATCAGGGCAGCTAGGTGGCGCAGTGGATAGAGCACCGGCCCTGGATTCAGGAGGACCTGAGTTCAAATCTGCCCTCAGGCACTTAACAAGTACTAGCTGTGTGACCCTGGGCAAGTCACTTAACCCCAACTGCCTCACCAAAAAAATAAATAAATAAATAAATAAATAAAATAAAATAGAGATAATAATCGCACCTACCTTGAAGGGTTATTGTGAGCATCAAATGAGATATTATTTGCTAAGTGCTTAGCACAGTGTCTGGCACATAGACTTTTTCACTTCCCTTCCACTCTACCACATCGCACAAGAGAGGACCTGAGGCAGGCACTAAACGAGCTAAACTCTCATTCTCAGGTTAAACTGCTAGACATTCAAAACTCTACTGCGGAAAGTTCGACTCCAATGGTCTGGCCATGTTGTGCGAATGCCAAAAGTATACTTGTCTAAAAGACTATTTCAAGGAGAACTCACAGAAGGCAAGTGCTTACATGGTGGTCAGAAAAAGCAATATAAGGACATTGTCAATGTCTCTCTTAAAAACTTTGGAATTGACTGTGTGATATGGGAGACACTGGCACAAGACTGCCGAGCATGGCTTGCCCTCATCACAGAAGGTGCTGTGCTCTATGAGCAAAGTTGAATTGACATAGCTCTAAAGAAACATGAGATACACAAATTTAAAGAATCTAAGGGGTGGGGGGGGAGGAACAGCTAGATGGTGCAGTGGATAAAGCACTGGCCCTGGATTCAGGAGGACCTGAGTTCAAATCCAGCCTCAGACACTTGACACTTACTAGCTGTGTGACCCTGGGAAAGTCACTTAACCCTCACTGCCCCACAAAAAAAAAAAAAAAGTTAAAAAGGAAAAAGGAAGAATCCAACCCAAATGTTCAAATGGATTATTTGTGCTCAACCTGTAGTAGAGCATTCCAAGCTCATACTGGTCTTATCAGCCACAGTATGACACCCTGCAACTTGACTCTAACATAGTGGTGTCATTTTGGTCCTCTTCAAAAATGAAGGACCACAACCACCCACCACCACATTGCCACCTATGGAGAAGATGTATTACTTCAGAAAAAAAAAATGAGCTCAATACCATTTAAAGACACTTGCAGTTTTTCCTAAGTCAAATTTATCAATAAAACAAAAAGTATTTATTGAGTGCTTCTGATGTTACATACTCTAGGGATGGGGCAGATAAGTGGCACAGTGGATAAAACACTGACTCTGAAGTTGGGAGGACCTGAGTTCAAATCTCACCCCAGACACTTACTATGTGACCCTGGGAAAGTCATTTAACCCCAAATGCCATAAATATCCAGGGCCATCATCCTGATATGTGTGGGGACCAATTTTTAATTGGGGAGTGTTAGCTAAGCGGCTCGCCACAATATTGGGGCAAGGAAGGAGACCGGCAGCCTCCCTCAAAACAGAACAGGATTTATTTTAACAAGAACGAACTTAAAAAAAAAACAAAACACAAACAGGATCAGTAGGATCAAGGGAAAGAAATAAAATGGGGAAAGGGAAATTATACAACCTGAAAAAATACCACTGCTGAGAATATGCAGCAGAACTCCTGTCGCCTTCCAGCATCTAGCTAGAATGCCCAATTCTCCTCCCCCAATCCTAGAAAAACCCCACACAGCCCCAGCCAATGGGATGGCCGCTCTGACAGTCACATGA
Organism: Dromiciops gliroides; assembly: GCF_019393635.1. NCBI lineage: Eukaryota > Metazoa > Chordata > Mammalia > Microbiotheria > Microbiotheriidae > Dromiciops > Dromiciops gliroides. The sequence continues at coordinate 590,126,286 of NC_057862.1, forward strand.
CTTCCCTCCCTAGGTTTCCAATCATTATAATTTTGCCAGGCCCATGTAGGTGTGGGTGAGTGGTGATGACATGAGGTACCAGCGCCATGGCAACGGCTACAACCATTGGGTGGAGCACCATGCGGTTTGCAGAGCCCCAGGCCAGTGTGTGCCGAGGCATAAAAACCTCAAATAACAATTCTTTACATTTGTATGTATGTATGTATGTATATGTGTGTGTGTGTGTGTGTGTGTGTATTTTGCTGGACCAAAATGGCTCTGGAGGAGATAGTGAGATTGGTGACCTTGCACAGCCCTCCCTCACTTAAATCCAATTCACTGTAAGTCATGACATCACCCGGATGTCATGGTCCTCTTTGAAAATGAAAGGCATGGGGCAGCTAGGTGATGCAGTGGATAAAGCACTGGCCCTGGATTCAGGAAGACATGAGTTCAAATCCGACCTCAGACACTTGACACTTACTAGCTGTGTGACCCTGGGCAAGTCACTTAAGCCTCACTGCCCTGCCAAAAACAAAACAAAAAACACAAACAAAAAAAAGAAAGAAAGAAAATGAAAGACAAACAACAACTCTAGGGACATAAGAGGACCTAGTCTCTGGCCTCAATCTACCTGGAAAGAGATGTAATGTGTACAACAATCAGAAGAACAATACAACAGAACTGGACCCAAAGTATGTAGTGGAGACTATAAAAGCCACATAAATTCAGAGGAAGAAGGATAGGTCAGCCTGGCCTAGAGTTGTCAAGAAAGGCTAGGGAGAAGGGGGAGACTTTAGCTGGCCCTTACAAGATGGGTCAGATTTGGATAGACAAAGAGGAAGGAGAAAGAATTTTCCAGTTAGGGAGAAAAATATGAGAAAAGACGGATATGAAAATAAACTTATCAACACTCAAGGCTAACTTCCAGGAATTCATGACAATGAGTAATAAGTCTGGGCAAGTTAATTCCAGAGATATAAAATAACACTGCTGGAAGCAGGATGCCACAATTCTAAATTTCTTATAACCCATACGGGGTGAACTTAACTTTACCTTTGTTTACTGCCTTTTTCTAGAAAATGGAAAATTAAAAATAGAGACAAAATTCCTGAGGAAGTTTTTAAGACAACCAACTGTTTTCAAGCATCTTCAAATATTGGAGAAGCACAAACTATTCTGATCTACTCATTAAAGTAGATTCCCAAAGGAAAACTGAACATAAACTTTTTTAGCCTAGACACAGTTACTTATGTATTTGAAAGTAATAAGACTGGATTGTTTTTAAAACATTATGTAATCGAGGCTCTTCACTAAATCAGACTTCCCATATGAAAGAGAGCTTTTGTTTTGCATCACCACCAAGCTTAGATTTTAGAATGAGCAAATCAAAATCACGTATACATAAAAATATTGATGCACTCCCCTTCAAAAGCCAGTCTCAGGAAATAAGACTAAAAAAGGGTTCAATTCCCAAACCATTTTAAAGACACCCAAGTGCGAATTTAGTGAAATGGGGTACAAGCAAGGTTTTGCCAAATACCTGAGCAGCAAGAAAGCGCTCTTTCATCCTTCAGAGATACATCACTTAGTATCCTAATTACAATCATATGACAAATGTGTCCAAAGCAGTGTTTTCACTGTACTGATGCTTACTTCCTCATCATTCTCCATGATGACAAAGAACATCGTATATCTCCGTCATTAGACGCCTACCTTTATTTCAATACTGTAAACTCTTTGAGATTAGAATTTAATTTGAAGGGACTCAAGTCAGGGCCTTGTATGCTGCCAATACAGTTCCAAACTTGATAACTGTATTTACCTGATGGGGATTTCTGTAGCCCAAGAGTAGATTTGCTGCTTTAATATCACCATGCACATATTCATTTTCATGTATGTATTCCAAAACATCCAGCTGTGAAAGAAAGTAGATAATGTTACATTATATTGCCACCTGTTTAGGATTCACTTTGACAAACTAACATTCTGGAAAAATCAACTTTTAATACAAAAGGGTTCCTTTTCCCCTAAACATGACCAAAAAAGTGCCCTATTTCACCGTCCTCCATCTATCACTCAGACCCTAGGGAACCTCTTCTAGAGTTCATACCCTTTCAAAGCAGTCGGGGTTGCTCATCAGCCAACATCTGCTCAAATGATTTCTTTTCTTTTGGGGGGGGACACCAAAAAAAGGAAATCTCACCCCCTTTCTGGGTTCAGCAACATGCATGGCTCATGACTGCCCAACAGCTGAGAAAAGCAAGTTTTTGTTTTTTAAACATTCTCTTGTTTGGGGTGGGATGGGGCTAGAAAGTCAGATGACTCAGCAAGGAGGCAGAAGGTAAAGGAGCCAGAGCCATCAGTGACAGTCACTGCAGCAGGGCCCTCAGGAGCTCCCTAGCCAAGGCTCTATCTCCAAACCAGGCTGCAGGGAGCTAGGAACAAAGCCCTTTGCCCATGTGCATTCTCTCCTTCCCTGTAGAAAGTCACAGAAGGCATTCATCTGTAGCTTCCATTCCTGTCCCACTGTGGGTAGCAGAACCAGGCTCATTCTACTTAAAATGGAAAAAAAAAATTGAACCAACGAACAGCAAACAAGATAAGACAAATATGTGGCATAAACAAAATGTGTGCAGGGGTGCTATTAAGATTTCATTGCCTCTTGTTTGGCAAAGTCTGTGTAACTCATTGCCACAACTAATTATTGCTTTCATCCCAAAGTCGTGGCAATAAAAACTTTATAGAACCCCATACCATCACATGCGTAATATATAAAATATTATCTTATGCAGTAATTTGCATTGTTATAAACATATGACAAAAGGGAGAGCATTCTTACAGCCATGCAGGCTTGTTCTGACATGCAAAAACAAAGCTGTGAGGAAAAAAATCAGGCTGTAGACCCCATGCCTAATTGAGTTTGTAGTGCCAAACACAGCACATTCTGTCACTTAGAGAGCCCACTGTTATCAATTACACCAAAGTGGCCTCTACGTCAATGACTGACATTTCTAGGGCAGGAAAGATTTCCTTCCCTGATAATTTTGCAAAGACTAAAGATCTGTATTTTGTAACAAGTAAATATCCTGTGTCTGTAGCACATGAAAAAAGCTGCTCTAACTCACCATCCGCACACCCAACTGCAGGACAGTGTCTCTTTGAAACCTGCCTCTCTGGACAAAGATCTTCTGTAAGTCCATTCCTAGTCTTTCCATAACCATGAATCTATAGCTGTAAGAAAAGACACAAAAGAGAGAGCCAACAGAGGAATAGATGAAAATGTCTATCCAAAGAATTGAAATACAAATATTTCTGACTTAATACACAGTAACAGTGGTGAAATTAGGTCACTGGAACTTGATAACAAGCATATAGACATACAAAAATATTAAATATGTACCACTGTGTGATACTGAGCTTAATGAACAATATAATGCTAGGGTCATTTGTACATATAGATGACAAGTAGGTTAAGTGCTTTAGTTTATTTCTCAGTAGATATACAGTAAAACCGTCCAGTCTCTCTTTTTCTGACCCTCAAAACACGGACTGCTTTCAGTTAAGATGATGGCTGCTTGGGCTAAAGATGCAATCTGGGGCCATGGAAAATGACTCAGTGACAAGCAGGTAACATCTGGGTTGATTCCATTTTACCTTTTTCCATTGTGTTCAGCCAAACCTGACCCCCAGAACTGAGGAATTCCTAAAAATTCAAGTTGTTTGTGTGCCATCCATCTTTTGACTGCAAAGAGATAAAATGAAGAGTTAGCATCGTTTTTTGTTTATTTGTTTTGGTTTTTTTTGTGGGGCAATGGGGGTTAAGTGACTTGCCCAGGGTCACACAACTAGTAAGTGTCAAGTGTCTGAGGCAGGATTTGAACTCAGGTACTCCTGAATCCAAGGCCAGTGCTTTATCCACTGTGCCACCTAGCTGCCCCCTAGTTAGCATCATTTTTCAAGCCATTTCATGTTTCACGTACAAAAATTTTCTGACAATTATCTAGCTAAACTACAGAATTTTCCTGAAAACCATGAAGCTATAGAAAAACAACAAATTAAATAATAACTGGAAACTATTTTTTAAAAAAAGAAAAATTAATTTTATTTGTGATTGCCACAGCCAAAAGATCCAGTGCCTGGTAGCCAACCTGTTGGTGAAGAACCTTTTTGTACATAGATAGGAGGGTCCTCAGACAGGAGATACAGTTGGTTCCAGGACTATTTGAAGTGCTTCCAGCTTTCGCTGGTGGGACTTTCAAGAAGCCAGGGTCACCTCAGCACCACAGAGAAGCACTGAGGCAAGAACTTCTGTAAATAGGTTTTAGTAAGACAAAATTTGGCATTTAAGTGATGAATTCCACGCAAACAAAACAATTCATACACATACTTAGCCCCCCCAAATACATTTATATCTTCTAAGCGTACTTCTCTTCTGCACTTGAAAAAGGCACTGGCATCTTCTTATCCACTAGCTATCATCCTAGTCATATGACAGAACTAACAGCCACCATTTGCTCATGTAGAGGTAAGTTGCAAAACCGTCACAAGAAGGAAAAAACGTCCTCCATGGGCTATGTAGAGAGCAAAAATATCTGTCTCCCTTCTCTTAAAGGGAATGTTTTCCTTCCTCACAAGCTCCAAAAGGCAAGCTATTGACCCCTCTGAACCCCAAAGTATAAAACTCAGATTGGATAATTACTTGGAAATGAAGGTTACACTCAAACTAGTTAAGATTCCAGTTTTTTTCCTCCCATGTGAATTCAGTCTGGTCAAATTTCCTTAAGCTACATGATGCCAGGGAACCACCCAGTTTGATTTAATTTTTCATTTTTTTTAAACCAATTTGAGGTTTTTGTCCAATGTACCTGTCACACTTGCCTTACTTTTAACTCATGAGGTAGCACTACTGATATAAAATTAATTGTAACTGATTTAAATATCTGAGAAGAGGGGTTGTGGATTGTGGGAAGTAGGAATTGATCCTTATTTACAAAACTATCAATTTTTCTGAACATATATCAAGAAAATTTACTTTGTGATGTCTATCATGTCAACCTCTTTAATATCTTCCTTATCCTCCCCCAACTCAGATCTATCGCCATATGCTGCTGGTGAAAGAAAGTATTTTGGCCTTGCAAAGTCAATCATATCAATTTGATATTCAAAACCCTACAATTTTATCTTCATTTAGATCAGGAAGGGACCTTAGAAGTCATTAAGTCTTACAGTATTAGAAAATCAGTATCAGTCAATAAACATTTATATTAAGCACCTACTATATGCCAGGTACTAGATCATAGATTTAGAGCAGGAAGGGACTTCAAATGCCATCTAGTCCAACTCCTTCATTTAACAGATGGAAGAAACTGAGCCCCAGGAAGGTTAAGTAACTCAATCAGAGTCACACAGGTAGAAAGTGTCAGAAGTCAAATTTGAAACCACGTCCTCTGATTCCAGATGGGAAAACTTAGGTCCAGAGAATTGTAATGATGAATTAACCTTTTAATCACTATCAAGTTTAAGCTTATTGTTTCACAAACTTCTGAAAACCTTTAGATTCCTCCCCTGAAGTGTGCGCTTGGGTGCTCGCTCTCTCTCTCTCTCTCTCTCTCTCTCTTAAACTCCCATTTCCTGGCTTACCTCAAAACAGCTCAAATCCTTCAAAAATCCCTGCAAGAGGCCTCTTCTTCCCCCACCCTCCACCCAGAACTTTCCATTTACATTGTACTTATCTGGAATGTACATAGTCAGTGGCTGGTCTTTACCATTTGAAAATGAGCTCTTTCAGAATAGGGCCTGTATTTTTGCCTTTTATATTCCCAGTGCCTAAGGAATATTTGTTAACTGAATGACTGACCTCATTGCACATCTCATTTCTAAGTTCAGCAAATTCAATGTCACAAATAAACTCCTGTGACCCAGATTGCAAGTAATAGATAAATATTAGGGCAAAACCCAAAGTATATAAAGGTTACGTGCAAAGTCACACAAATAGTTAACAGCCAGAGGCAAAATCCAAACCTAGGCTACACTGGATCCAAACCCAACATTCTATTTTCTGCAAAAGACTCCCTACTAGGGGGCAGCTAGGTGGCGCAGTGGATAGAGCACCGGCCCTGGAGTCAGGAGGACCTGAGTTCAAATATGGCCTCAGATACTTAACACTAGCTGTGTGACCCTGGGCAAGTCACTTAACTCCAACTGCCTCACAAAGAAAAAAAAAAGAAAGAAAAAAATGACTCCCTTCTTTCCTACCTACTCCTATGCCCTACTTTTCAAGACTGTCTTGTGAGACAACTAATAAGTCCATCATTCTAATTACTTACTAACATGCATACTATAGCTGGACCAGACTCAGCAACCTATTATTTAAGTAAAGTAGGGGGAACATCTCTGATTTTAAATATATATTCCATTAATTGTACCACGGAAAGAAATGAGTGGCCTCCAACTTCTGCCTATTACATATGATATAATACAATAGTGTTATCCTGGGATAAAATCTCCTCTTGAGAAGACTCTTTCAAAAGCACAGACGATATACCCAAATATCAAATACTCACTTGAGCAAGCACTTATGTACAAGTGGCTTACTGGGCTAGTGTTACTTACTATAGTCTTGCTTTGCAGCTCTCTGGTAAAATTTCAGTTCTGAAAAGAGCGGACCATTTTCTTGATATTCCTATAAAGAAACATGGCAAATATGATGGTCTCTAAATTTTTTAAATTAAAGAATGATTAATGTTATTAGGAGAAAAATAATTCCCCAAATGGGATTTAATATTTCAACTGTTCAGAAATTCCCATTATATACTGCAGCACTTGAACTGGTAATGCATTTTCCATAAAACACTGACCTCCAGACACATTTTTACTACAAATCTCTAAGAATCAAATTAACCAGAAGGCCACTGGAAGAATCTTGCTTCAACATTGGATATACTGTAGTTTCTATTCCTATACAGACAAACCTAAAAGCATATTCTTTTTGTAGTAGGCACTTAGAAAACTCTTATCTGACAATAATGGTGATGATGGGTACAATGTAATGAAAGACAAAATATAGTCAATAACAAGTAATCCAAAAAGATATTCCGGATTCTCTACAAAATAGTTTATCAAAAGCAAACAATGATAGGACCAAAATGTTATTCTTTGTGAAACAGAACTACAGAAAAAGGCATTTAAAATAAGTTAAATATAATCCTTACCACTTTTATAACATGAAGGGCATCTTCATCTCGTATTGGTTTATTAATATACGGAGACGCTACAAAATCACAGTAAAAAAAGTTATTAAAATTGGAATAAACATATGGAAAAAACAATGTTATTAACCACTCATTGGAGGAGCATAACTTCTCTCTGTTGTTGTTCAATCATTTTTTAGTCATGTCTGACTCTTCATAACCCTCATTGGGGTTTTCTTGGCAAAGATACTGGAGTGAATTGCCATTTCCTTCTGCAGTTCATTTTTACAGAAGAGGAAACTGAAGCAGGCAAACAGGGTTAAGTGACTTAACCAGGGTCACACAGCTAGAAAGATGAATATTCCTGACTTCAAGCCCAGCACTCTATCTACTGTACCACCTAGCTGCCCTATACCCTCTCTACTTATTACATTAAATCCACTAAATAATTTCCTGAAAGACCTTCAGATTCTGCCAATGCAAAGTGTGGTAATTCAGATGTGGCAAGTGTGTGACTCTGATGAAAAATTTTGGAATTCTTTCTTCTGTACATTTCTGAGGTCTCTTAAAATCAATGGTGTCTTCAAACCAAAAGATTAAGGGTAACAAAATTAAATATCCCTTCAACGTTCCATTCCACCAATTCAATTCTTATGATTTTGCAGAATCACAAGAATGGAAGGGACCTTGGACACCATCTTGCCTAACCCACTCCTAGACAAAGATCCTCTCTACAATGTAGCTAAATAGTGATCCTCCAGTCTTTACTGGAAGACTTCTAGGAAGGGGAAGCCCACTGGCTTCCAAGCTAGCCATTCAGCAAATTTTTCCTTCTATCAATTATAAATGTCTCTTTGTTACTCCTACTCAATGCTCTTAGTGGTAACCCTTGGAGCCAAGGAAAACAAGTTTATCAACCTCCATTTATTCAAAAGGTTAAAGTAAATGAATGTTACTAATGGGCATGTATTTTTGCAACATAATTGAGAGGTACTAAAATTTTCCTTTTTTTCAAAAATTACTAATCCCCTCCATATGTTTTATTCCTATTACAAAATAAAGGAATAAAATTATATTTCTCCAAAAACATCCTATGTCTCAACTTCTATATCTCAAAACTGTTATTCTCCCCATATTAATCCAAATTAGAGGGGGTATTACTTTTTTCAAAATAACTCTTACTGTAACATGTCTATTGGGTAAGAGATTAGAATATAAACAAATAATGAATTTTTAAGGAAAAATAAAACTTTAGATTACTGTGAAATATGATTGTGAAGCATCTAATCATGCCCTTCCTCTGTCGTGTTCTGTTTTTTAAAATCTGTAGGCTCCTTCCATGCTGGCTGGGAACCTGCCCAGATCTCCCCCATTCTTAAATAAAAAACAGAAACAAACAAAAAGCCTTCCTTTGACCCTCCTGACTTATTAAACTACTGTCTTTTTTCCCTTCACAATCAAACTCTAAACAGAATTACCTATACTTGCTGCCTCCACAGCCTCACCTCCCACTCTGCTCTATCCCTTGGCATCTGACTTTCAACCTGACCACTTGACCTTTCTCTCCATGGTTGCTAACGATCTCTTACCTAAAAAGTCCACTGGTCTTTTCTAAATCCCCATTTTACTTGACCTTTGAAGCTTCTGATGTTAATAACCATCCCTTCCCCTTAGACACTCTCTACTCCTCTTGACCTCCATAATACCGCTTGCTGTTGTTTCTTCAACCTCTCCAATCATTTCTTATCGCTGGGCTTCCTCTCACTAAGTGTGGGCTCTATCCTTGGCTCTCTCTCTTCACTCTCCCTTGATGAATATCAAATCTATATATCTAGTCCTAATTCCCCTCATAAATCATAATGCAGCATTATCAATTACTTGCTGAACATTTCCAACCAAGCTATACCATATGCATCTCAAAACTCCAACTGGGTAAAACAGAATGTTATATTGTCCATCCCTCATCCAAATTTCCCTATTTGTAGTGACAGAACCACCATTTTTCCAGTTCAACATGAGAATCATAAATGACTCTGCCTTACCCTCCCACAGCCAATCAGCTTTCAGGCAGCTAGGTGGTATGGTGGACAAAATGCTGAGCGTGGAGGAAAATTTGATTCCAAATATGGCCTTAGAAACTTATTAGCTGTGTGACTCTGGCCAAATCACTTAACCTCTTTTTGCCTCATTTTCCTCAGTTGCAAAATGAAGATAATAGCAGTACCCACCTCACAGGGCTATTGTAATGTTCAACTGATATAATATTTGTAAAATTCTTAGTACAGTACCTGGTATATAGTAGGTGCTATATAAATGCATATTCCCTTTCCCTCACTTCTATCTCCACAGCATCTCTTAAATTTATCTCCTTCTCTCTACTAAGCCACTCTCTACCCTGGTTCAGGTCCTTCTCACCAGGAGCTTCCTAACTGAACTCCCTGTTTCTAATTCCACCTCAACACCCAAAACCATTTTTCACATAGCTGCCAAATGTATATTCCTAATCTGAGCATATCATCCCATTCAAAAATCTTCAGTAGCTTCCTATGGCCTGTAGGATAAACTAAGATACATAATCCTCTAAGATTTAAATACTAAATGACTTCCACCTTTCCAGTCCCCTTCCCACACAAGCTGATATTCTAATCAACTTGGCCCACTAACTATTCTCAGTATAGATCAGTACATCTCTTGCCTCCACACCTTTGCCTAAGAAGTCCCTCTTGTTTAACAAGTCCTCCTGTCTCATCTCTGTCTCAAAGGACCAATAGCTTTCTCCAAAGCATGCCTCCAGTACCTTCTTCATGAGGCTTATCATTCTTCTGTGAAAAAGATCTTTCTGATCAAAACTAAAAGGTCCAGACTTTATGTTCATCATTGTCCCCAACCAAACTCCCAGTTATTAATGAAGTCTTCTCACGGATCCCCCATATCCAATTAATCACCAAATCCTATCAGCATTTCCATGATAGTGTCTCTTCCTTTCCATTCCCATTATCCAAGTTAAGACTCATGCAATCCAACACCTGGATTTTTCCCAGAGCCTCCTTGGTCTCCCTGCTAATTATATTGACTTCCAATCCATCCTTGAACACTAGAGCCATATACTAATCTTGTTAAAACATACTTCAACCATGTCTCTTTCCTCAAAAAAATCTTTAAATGGCTTTTCATTTCTCACTTTGGCATTCAAGGATTTCCATAGTCTTATCCCCAACTTTCACCTCCAACATTATCTCTCACTATTACCTAACAAGAACCTTAGCCATATATATTTGTATCTCTAACCCTTCTCCCTAACCCCTGCAGAGTATAAATTCCAGCAAGGGAGGGAATGACTTTTCCAAACTCTGTATTGCTCCCAATACCTAGCACAGTGCTCAGAATATAACAGGCACGTAAATGTCTGGGTTTCAGTTTGAGGGGTTTGAGGGGTTTGAGGGGTTTGGGTTTTTTCTCTTAATATTATGCTTCATCTAGTTCAGTCTAGTCATTCTCTCTTGAAGATAATTTGCTTATTCCCCTCATCTCAACTATTCTCTTCCATCCTATCCAAAGTGCAAACATTCTTCAAGGCCCAAACTGTGTCCTACTTTCTCCATGAAATTTTCCTCAACCAAGGTCTCTGCCCTCTCATACATAACTCCTACGGTATTCTGTCTGTAACATTCATCAGGTACCACCATATATTATTACTTAACATTAGAGTTTGGTATATCATCAATGAATAAATACTTACTATATGTCAGATGCTGTGCTAAGTAGCCAGCTCTCAAAGCATTTACATTCTAATTAAGATGACAACAGAAAAGACTATAAAAGACACTTACAAAATAAATAAGGTAATCTTAGAGAAGAAAGGGTTAACCACTGAGAGAACCAGGAAAGAGAAGGGAAACTTGAGCTTGGTTTTGAAAGAAGTCAGGCATTCTAAGAGCTGGAGGTGAGGAAGAAGGGCCTTCCAGGCATGAGACATATAGCTGGTGCAAAGACATGGAGATAGTGTTGTACCTGAGAAATAGTAAGTCAGTATGGATGAACCTTACAGTATATAAAGAAGAGTAAAGTATAGTACAAGAACACTAAAAAAAGTAGAAAGGAGACAGACTATGAAGAGACTTAAATGTCAAACAGAGCAGTTTGTATTTGATGGCACAGGAAACATTACTGGAATTTATTGAGTGAGCATAGGTTGGGTGAGATCTATACATGTTTGTATGTATGCATATAATTATATTGTGGGTGGGTATGTATATATGTGTGTGTATATATAAGTATGTACTGTATATGTATGCATATAAATATCTTGTGTATTTATATGTATATGCGGGCAGCTAAGTAGCACAGTGGATAGAGTACCAAGCCTGGAGTCAGGAAGATCTGACTTCAAATCTGGACTCAAGACACTGTGTGACTCTGGGAAAATCACTTAAACCAGTTTGCCTCTGTTTCCTCGTCTGTAAAATAACATAGAGAAGAAAATGGCAAAACATTCCAGTATCTTTGCTAAGAAAACCCAAAATGGGGTCACCAAGAGTCAGACAGGATTGAAACAAACAACAAATATCTGTGTATACGAGTGTGTATATATATATATATATATATATATATATATATATATGAAAATAATCTACATAAAGCTGACAAATAATGCATGGAAGTTGATGTAATCACTGAAAGACTATAAAGAGAAATGGGGAGAAATCCCAGGGATAAGGCGAAAGTTAGTGGGTGTGATATGAATGAAGATCTAGCAAAAGAGACTGAGAAGTAATCCAACAAGTAGGGGGAGAACCAGCAGAGGATAGCATTATGAAAACCTCTGAAGGAGAAAGTGGTTAACAGTGTCAAAAAAGACAAAAGAGGTGAAAAAGGACAAGGACAGAGGAAAGGTCATTCCTGGAGAGGGCATTTTCAGATGAATGATAAGACCCAAAGCCAGACTGGAAATGGTGTTAGAAAAGGGCAGAGAGGTGAGGAAATGGAAGCACCATGGGCAGTCTGCTTTTTCAATTAGTCTAAAGGCCTGGAAACTTCAGCAATAGCTAATGGGCAAAGCAGAATCTAGCAAGGTTGTTTTTTATTTAAAGGATGGGAAGACTTGGGGGGTGCTTGAAGGCAGCAATGAAGGAGTCAAGAAGATCAGAGAGGTAGTAAGGATAGGAATAATGAAAATCTGCAGGGGAAGACAAGAGGGGATGGGATCAAGGGTTCACACAGAGGTATGCGCCTTGGCAAGGACAGGGGCCATATTCAACAGAGACTGGAGTAACACACCACTTTGCATCTGCAGCTGTGCCTGGTTTTATGCCCCTCCCAGGATAAATTCATCACTTCTAATTTTATCACCATGCTGCTACCCCAAGTCTTGAAACCACCTCCCTCAGTCTCTTCTCTCCTTTGATTAGAAGGCTGGAGGGTGGAGAGTATTCAACTCCTCCCAAAGCCTTCCTTTACATAATGCTAGACTGGATTTCCAGTTCAGTCCACTCTCCAACTGCAGCTCTGTCTTGGTTTCAACTCCATGAAACAAGATACCCCCGGAATCCCCTTTTCCCCCCTTTTCCAGCTTCCTTTTTGTTATCTTTCCCCCTTAGATTATAAGCTCCTTGAGGGCAGAAGCTGTCTTTTTCTTATTTGTATTTCCAATGCTTATTAGCACAATTAGCCTACTGGCACAGAGTAGATGCTTAATAAATATGAATTGTATTGTCAGGAATGATATCTAGAATGATAAAAGGAAGCTCTTGAAAAATGTCGGAAACTTTATGATAAAGGATGAGGCAAGGTCTTCAGATGAGAAGCAAAAGGAGGAATTTTGTGAGAGGCTTTAGTAGAAAAGAGAAGGTTTAGGGGGGGGGGGCCGTTAGGTGGCGCAATGGATAAAAAAAAGCACCAGCTCTGGATTCAGGAGGACCTGAGTTCAAATTCGGCCTCAGACACTTGATACTAGCTGTGTGATCCTGGACAAGTCACTTAACACCTGCTGCCCCACCAAAAAAACAAAAAAAGTTAATGTGGTAAGTGGGTTAAAGAGTCAATTAGGAGGGGGCAGCTAGATGGCGCAGTGGTTAAAGCACCAGCCCTGGAGTCAGGAGTACCTGACTCCAGCCTCAGACACTTGACACTTACTAGCTGTGTGACCATGGGCAAGTCACTTAACCCCCATTGCCTAAAAAAAAAAAAAAAAGAGTTAATTAGGGAAGAATAAAAATATTGCCTAGCTGTAGTGAAGACCCAGAGGAGATAAGATGACAAAGTTGTAGAAGATGCAGTTAGTACAGCTCCATGATTTCTCCCAGCTCTGTTCAGTGGCACCTAAGAAAAAGTAAAGGGAGCAGATGTTCTCACCTGCTTCACTACATCTATGGAAAAGACACTGTCATATAATGAAGAGAAAGATAGCCAAAGAACCAAGATCTGGATTCAAGTCCCACTCCTGACACAATGTTAAGTATAACTCTGGACAAGACACTGAACCACCTCTCAGTCCTCTGGGCAGCTCTTGGACTATAAAGTTCAAGGAAGGTGCCAATCTGTATTGGCAGAGGATGTTCCTCATCAGAAGGTCCCATCCTTATCCTTATTCCTAACTGGACTGAACTGTTGGAGGACTGGGGCCCTATATTAAAATTCTCCCATAGCACCTAGCAATTAAAATTTTTCTTATTCTATAAAATAAAAATAATTTCTTGATTTAATCACAGCTAACTTATTAATAGTACCATTGTAAAGGAAATTGTAGCTCAGAGAATTTAAGTAACAAGCCCAAGGCAACACAGCTTAAGTCTGCTGAACTGCTGAACAGTTTAAAATAGTGTCTAATATTTTTTTTAGATGTAAAAAATAAATCTTTCAATTTTTTCCCCAAATACTCATAACACAATAATACCATTGGGGGTTGTCCTAGTAGTCCCAATAACAATTTCTATTCTCTCCACATTAAATACCCTGACTGGTAACAATTGCTACCCAGATATTCACTTTTCTTTTTCAAAAGTATTCAACAGATTTCTTCTTAAGCACCTCAAACTTGGTGCTAGGCAGCTTAGCATAATAGGTAAAGTATCCAAACATAAGAAGCGTTCATCAGAATATACAACCTTAATTCTTGAATTTCCCCACCCTGCATCTTTCTCTCAATCTATTAAAATCTTGCCATGTGAGACTATTTTACTAGCAAGACTGTGACACTTTTAACTTAAATAGAAAAGGATTTGGCTTTAATACTTACAAACAAAAAACAATGTCATGAGGACCCAAGGATATACAGATGCCCAGTGTGACTTATTTAGGCCAAAATAAACCTTCTGCTTTACAAAATTCACCAGCTTTCAAAATTCAAATTAGTCATATTTGGCTCATGTTCCCTTTCACAACTATAAATTGTGCAAAGATGCAGGCATGGTCCAGGAGTAAAGGAAGTACATGCAGACATGTCTCACTTTGAACAAATTTCATAGGCGTAAAATGATAAATTAGGAAGTGATTCCTTTACAAAAGGATGCAGCACAGCAATTCCTTTACATAGCAAACTCCAACATTTGAATTAAAACCAGTCATTTGATAAACATTTGAGAAATGCAAATTGTTATAAACACACCTGTTATATAAAATAAGGCACACCTGCACACCAAATGCCAAAAGTAGGAAACACACTATTCTTTACTTTTAAATATATTCTTTAAATAATCTTAAAATAGATCTATTTTTTTCTGTACACAAACTAGAAAAATTCCAATGATTTAAAATACCTGTAACAGACTTCCCTATGTCTAAAACTGGATTATATATATAGGCCATGTCATCATGATAAAATCAAAACTTATATTTACATAGTCCTTCTAAGGGATGTTGAGCGTGTTGTTAATTAAATATTGCATCTTACATCTGGGTGCACACCTTCATCCTCTGGGGAAAACTGAAGGACTGTAAGTTCCTAGGGGGCAGGAACTATCTTTTGCCTTTCTTTGTATTCCCAGCACTGAGCACAGTGCCTGCCACATACATAGTAAGCACTTAATATATGCTTACTTACTAATATGGATGAACATCTGAGAGTGCATGCAGCTCTGTGAAGTATGCAAAAAGAAAAAGGTAACCCGGTACCCATGATACCATTCTGAACAAGGTAAAGGAGACAGAATAAGCAAATTGTGGAAAATCCCAATCACTGTCTTCTACCAGCTCTAATGATGCAGCTTTACACACCCTATTCCCTGAAGACCATTAGACTGGGGATCAGAAAATCTAGCTTCTAGGCCCAGTTTTGCTTCTTACAAAACTGGGGAAAGTACTTAAACACTCAGTCTCAGTGCTCTGGTCTGTAAAACCAGCATGATGTAGGAATGCCATAGCTTGCTTATCTCAGAGGTTTATTATAAGATTTAAAATGGGTTAACAAGCAAAAGTGTTTAGCAAATCTTAAAGTGCTATATAAATGTTCCAGTGGTGGTAGTGGTGGTGTGAATCATGCAAATAAAAGATACTGGTTTTACTTCATGTAATAAACACAGTACAGTATAGCTGATGGAGAGAGGAACTTCGAACCAGAAATACCTGGGTCTAATTCCTACCTCTGATACATATTGGTTGAGTGATCCAAGTCAAGTAAGTCATGAGGTCAAGTTAAATTTAGAGTTAAATGGAATAAATGGAATAATATAAAATACATGGGGCAGATAGGTGGCACAGTGTGTAAAGCACTGGCCCTGGATTCAGGAGGACCTGAGTTCAAATCCAGCCTTGACGCTTAACACTTACTAGCTGCGTAAGCCTGGGCAATTCACTTACCCCTCATTGCCCCACGCAAAAAAACTAAAAAACAAAAAACAAAACCCTACAACCCACAAAAATAAATAAATAAATAACCAAACCAATCAATCAATCAATATGTGATAGAAAGATAGATGATAGATAAATGAATAGAGTAAGTAAGTACATAATTGGTTCAATTTGCAATGTACTACCTTGAAGATACTCCAGTTGTAGGACTAGTATTTGTGGGCCAGTTAGCAAAATCATAAACATTATGGGCTTTTAAAAAATTGAATATGTTCAGTGTATCTTTTGTTAAGTCTATGAATCTTGTAACACCAAGGTTTCAGATAAACATTTTATGTGACCCAATGGACAATAGAGTGATAGGCGTTAAGTGCAATCAGGCTACAGTATATTACCAATGATGATTTGCATATGGGATGTGGTGGAAGAGATATCATCAAGGGTATATATGACTAGAAAAGGCAGAGTGATGAGGGGAGGGTTAGTGATATAACAGAAATGAAGGGATTGTGAGCACTGGTACCCACAAAACATTAGGATAGACAGACAGACAGATAGATACAGATATAGACAGTTATCCTTTCCACATCACAGGGGTTAGGGGCATGTCACCAGCAAGGTCTGGAAAATGCACATAAATGCATGTTTATGGCGCTCCCTTCATACCAGAGAAGTCTTAATTTTTTCTTTTTCTTTTATGGTGTGTTTACAATACCTTATTGTAAAATTTGGGTTAAATATTTTCTTGTGTTGCCTGCTGCCCTTCATGTCATCTGTGGCTTCCACAAAACTCCCAAAAGATTGCCATTTAATTTCTTATGCTGACCCACAACATATCAAAACCTCTATGGGTAAAATCATGATGTGGAAGGGTTAATTGTATATGGCTTTCTTCTCTATACATACGTGTGTGTGTGTGTGTGTACATACATATCTTCTCTTTGGAGGACTTATGGAGAGCCATGGAAAAGAGGCACACAGATGAAAGGGGACAGGTAGGTTGAGGGTGTCAGCAATGCCCACATTCATGAGATACAGCACTTTTCCAACCTTAACATGTTATTATTTTGCTGAAGAATTCACATAGTTCACCCGATTTTCCTACCATGACATCAACTCCCTTTGCATTGACATGACCAATTAAAAGAGACATCATGGTGGAGCAGAAAGAGTACTATCTATGGAGTTAAAGGGTTAGGGTTAAAATTCCATATTTGACTCATTACCTACGTGATGTTGGGCAAGTCATTTATGCTCCCTGCTCTTCAGTTTCATCATCTGTAAAATCAGGAGGTTGAATTAGAGGGCCCTGGAGTTCCTTCCACCTCTAGATCTGTGATCTCATGAAATGTTTGTTTGACCCAAGAGCCTCTCCAAAGCTTAACTGTTCTAAATATAATCTTTTATTTCTAAAACTCATTCATGGGACCTATGATAAGTTCAAACAACTCAGTAGAGATATCTTGAAAGTGATGTGAAAGTTTTTGGAAATCAAGTACAAAGTATGTTTTCAAAGACAGACAAATGATTGCTTTAGTTTCCTGGCTCCATATCTTGTACCTGAAGCAAACCCTCTGTACAAGAACATATTCTCCTCTGAGTTTCAACTATTGTACAAATAATGAATTTTATGGCTCTTTAAATGACCTACTTTTCTTGAAGCTACCTCTTTAAGTCATCATGCAATAAAAGAGAGTGGGCAAAAGTACTTTCAGCATTTCAGGACCAATATCTATTCCTTTATGTTACTCTTTTTAAAAATGTATCACAGCAATTGAAAAAGAGGCTCTTCTGGCCCTCCCAACTACATGGGCTATCACAAGATTCAAGGCAAACAAACTTGCCTAATAGAGGTGTTTTTCAACCACAATAAGAATCTATGTAACTTTCATGCTCTTCCTATCAGGAGCTTATGTTGGTAGGCCATCCTTTCACAGTTTTTCACAGAAATATTGTTTGATTCAGGACATAATTTTCAATTTTTTTCCAGGACTTGACATTACACTTATTAAAAATAACGGCTGTTCTCATACATTTTGTGACCTAAGTATTATTGAAAAAAAATCAATTAAGTTTATAAAAACTGAAAATGACAGTATTTTTAGCACCATCTAAGCTATCAATACCATCAATAATAGAGTACACTATTATTTGAGAAATGAAGGTGGGAATGGGTATGCCATTCTCCATTATTTCTTCAAGCTATTTCAATAGTCATGGTATACTCTGAGTAGAGTTGTATTTTCATACACACACAAATAATAAAGGGATGGAGTCTGATATCGTTTTTCTTGCTGCCAACACATTTGCCTAATGATAACAGAGCTCTTCTTCTGCAGAAACTGTGTTTTTCTTGACTTTTCTATCTTGTTTTCATCATCTCCTAATCAGGTTAGTGATGTCAACTTTGAGAATTCTCATTAAGTGGTACTCAACAAACCTTAAGAGGAAGCTGTAGTCTTCATCTGCCTCTCTATTGAATATGCATGTTTCCAATCTCTCCTACCTGAAATAAATTTGTGGGAAGCTATGTCTTTTCTACATACTAAGCACACAGTAGAAAAAATACCCTGCTTCTCCAGGGAATAATTAACAAAGGACACTGTGTTCCATCTTCATGATAAAATACAGATTTCCTATTAAAAGGCAAATTCAACATTTCAAAAAAGTTAAATAGGATGGCACTTAAAAAAGTAATTCCAGCTGGTTAAATTTAGGGCACAGAAAAAAAAATTTGATTCAAGAACATTCTCTGGGTCTTTCATATGATTGTGAATTGTATTAACGTTCATTTAACTTTGAGCCCTTGCCTCTCAGTATTCTGTTCTGAGAGAGTCAAACAAGTGGCAGTAGGCATGCTGGGTTCAGTAATACTGCCTCTCAGATTTAAATAATCTGTTTTACTTGGATTGCAAGTCAAATACAGTCTCATACACATTGACACATTTTCTGAGACTGATTTTGTAAGCAGTGTTGATATTTTCTTGGACTGTTTGGCCTCTTCATGTGTCAATTTGGCCTTCTTCTCCTTGTTCCCTTGCAGCTCTGGCCTCAAACTTCTTTGAAGACACTGTCCTGCTTGATGTGAAAACTCACTAGTGAGACTAATTACTAATCTGATCTCAAATACCAATGGTTATGTCCAGGAACCTTATCAGGACTGTCCCAAAACCTAAATTTAACAGAAACTCGGATATAGAGAGAGTCCAAGAAGTTGTTTTCTCTGCACTGCTGTGTTTTGGTACCTGGAAAGACTGACATCTGCATGTATTTCCCATATGTTTAGATCACTTCTTTTCACAAAAAAAAACCATCCTTCCAAATAGCCACAATTCTCATGGAAGATGTCTCAGTCAGATGCCATTCAAGGGAATTGGTTCATTTTAAGAGAAAATGTTATCTATTCTTAATATACTCTCTACCCTTCCTTTTAAACCATGTTCTTTTCCAATGTTTTAGAATGTACTGGATTAGGGAGTCAGGAAGACCTGAGTTCCAGTTCTGTCTCAGTCATTTATAAGGTTTGTGATCGTGAGCAAATCACTTAACATTTCTCAGCCATAAGATAGGATAATAAGAGCCCCTCCTTCACAGTGGTGATGTGATGATCCAATTTGATATCCTATTTATAGAGCTTTTCCAACCTGAACATGTTGTATTAAATGATAGCTACTATTATTAGCAATGTTTTGACAAGATACCTTTCCTCTACTTACAATGTCCACAGGCAAATGTATACTGCTTCATTTTTTTAAAAAGTCAAGAACAAATGAGAAGTAAAACAAACTCTCTTTCTTCTCTCCTCCCACCTAAAACATTATTTTAAAATTTTCCCTCCCCATTTTTCCTTTGGTACAATAACTACTTGTATGCTTACAATTCTTTTTTTCCATTGTAGACCAGTTCAGAGTTAATTTTATATGTTCTAGTACATAATCTGTTAACATTTTCCTTTGAAGGCCTAGCTGAAAACATTCCATCCTAAAAAGTGTCCCAAGTTTAACCAGCATCCTCATTTTATTACTATTCACATCATTATTAACAGCATCTATTGTTAATAATAGCATTTATGTTTTGCATTAAAGTTGCAAAACAAATGTTCTCTCATTTGAGCCTCACAACAACCCTGTAAGGCAAGTGCTATGATTATCCCCATTTTGCAAATGAGGAAACTGAGGTTCAAAGAAGGTAAGTGATTTGCCCAGGGTAACATAGCTAGGAGGTGACTGAGGTAAGATTCAAACTCTGATCTTCCAGACTCCAGGTCCAACTCTATCTACTGGCCTCCCACTATACCCACCCTGCTCATTTGGTTGCTGTAATCCTTTCTTTCAGGGACCCAATTTTCTCTACCTATGTACATTTCATAGAGGACATGTACCTCATATCACCTAGACAGAAGTAGGTACATGGCCCTAAATGCTTATCTTATATTACTATCACTCTTAGTCACTGAGGACATCTCCTAATGCACCAGTTGACTAGGCACGAGGTTTGAGATTCTTGCAAATGATGTTTCAGAGTGGGGAATGAAGGGAAGTGGAAAGAAGGCATATTACCTACCCTTCAGAAATATCCACAATAACTCGGCATAGCAGGTTGGGTTAAGGTCTGCACAGAAGCCAAAGCCAGGAATTTCATTGCCTTTGTTGGCTCATGTCACTACCTTAATTAATGTCACTTTCTCTGGTTTAATATCGGAACAAGTGACAAAAGTGCTTCTGGATGAATTGTGTTTTCCTAGGACTGTATGGCACACTCACCCGCCGCAGTCTGACAGAGGGATGTGCCAGTTTTATTTGGCAGTCATAGCGTGCCAGCTTTAGTTTTAGTAGTTTAATTTGTGGCCGTTATAGGTTTTGAATCCGGCAAAGTATGCACAATGGTCTCATGGAACCTGTTCCATACACAAAGTTTACACAGTGGAAAAGAAAAAGCAATGGCTATAAGGTGATTAGAGAGAGCTTCTCCTGGCCACAGCTGGTCTTGTATGCATTCCTAGAAATTTAAGAGCCTTTGGGGATGTGGGTAAAGTGGTCATAAGGAACAATTCCCTGATTCTTTTTTTTTTTTTTGCCTGGTTCTGCAGTGAGTGTGAGACTATCATGAGGGATATGGATATGGTGCTTAAAACTCAATTTTATGCAAAATCCATTATTCAAGAAGCAAAGTTTATATACATGACAGATATTGGAGAAACTGGTCTTCATGCAACAACTCCTGTTAAAGTCTAGTACACTCAGCCTTGGGTGATATAAAATGCAAAGAATCAGACCATGCTTTGAGCAAGGAGTGCTGAACTACTTTTATTTTGCTGCGGTTAAAAGGTTTCTCTGAATTAGTATTCTAAAGTTCTTTTCATTCAGTCTTTCTCCTCTCCTCATCTCCTTTGTGTGATTACTCAGTGAAGACTTAGGACTTCATGGGGAAGAGAGCTGATGCTGAGTTCTTCCCAACTTCTATTTGCCCTTTCAAAATTGAGGGTTCTCCACTTCAGCAGGTTGAGGATCTGGCTTCAACTGCACCTGGCTCTGCTAGAGAATAGGAATATTCATCTCGACCGAGGGCCCGCTGCTTGAGCGCTGAAGGACCTTGCAGGAGAGCATCTCTGGTTGGAAACTTCATTACAATACTTTCTCTTCCCTACAGGAAGCGGTAATTCTGATTCACCAGAGTTAGGGTTTTGCCCGACACAGCCACAGGAGCTACTGTTTGACTTTCAAAATTAATCAACCCCTAAGCTGGAGTAGAAATGGCATATCCTTTCACCTTAAGCACAAAAAGCTCTAAACAGACTGCAGCTTTAACATCCCTGGATGGGAGTTTCGGCCCCTGATACTTAAACTTGAAGCACATACTGGGTTTCTGGCATGCTTGTGCCCATACCCATCTGCTAGACTGGCACGGTGCCCACTCAGAAGGTGTGATGCCAGTTTCAATAGGGCATAGGTGCCAATCAAAGATGGGTTTGGAGGGGCAGCCTGCAGAACGCAGCAAAAGTCAGCTCTTCTGCCAGAAGATCCTCCTGTTATCATATAATGCCAATGAAGGGCCACATGCTTCATTGCATGGGATCACATTGCATCTGTAGATGCTTCTGGCCATCAATGGATGTCTTTCCACTGAATCTTTTTTGTATGCCTCCAGTATCCTTGTTTGGAACCCTTTAAAGAAAAGTTACGCCCGCCATGTTAATCAAGTGTCATCCCAATCTCTACCAAGGAAGTCTTGGAAACACTTTGAGACAGAAGCAGTCTATAGTGGTTTTTTTGCTTTTTTCCATTAAGGTTCCTTCTTTTTCATTGAAAAATCCTTTCACATGGAACACCTTATATTACTAAAGAAAGAAATGGGCAGTAGATAGAGAAGAAGAGATTGTCTTTAGAAGCAGTACTCATTGTCTGACTAAGGTTTTGGACAACCAGAAGCCATAACCAAATGTGTAATACCAATAAAAATGTGAACTCACAGGTCAATTAATGATAACAATATAAAATTAAGTGACTAGTAAAATATCTTATTTGTACCTTTTAAAATCAATGATTCTCTTGTTATTCAAGTTCTCACACACACACACACACCTCTCTTTCCTGAAAGTCTCCCATTTTCCTCCTCCTCTCTAAAGAAAAGGCTACCAATCTGAGCTCCTTGCATTTCTTCCTGGTTTTGTTTTAAATATTTTGAGGACATTTCCACAAATTAGTTTCCTTTATAATCCTATGTATTTTATTTTTTGGAAGTGAAAACAATATTCTGAGGATGAGTCCATAGGCTGCACCACACTGCCAAAGGATGATATGACACAAAGATTAGAACTTCTTATCTAAAGATATTTTAAAATAGTTCACAAGCAAAGTAACCCTCTCCTTATTTTATAGAGAATCCAGAAGTTCTAACAGTCACAAAGAATTTCCTCAGTGTTTGACTCAGAAGAGACATCATCTCAGGAAGACCAAAAATTGACTGATTCCTTATGTCCTTTCCCAAACCCTCCTAGTTCAAAAGAAGGCTTGCTACATACATACATACATACATAATTCTTCAGTTATATTTGTAGAGAGTGTCTAGTCTAATCCAGCTGGCCCAAATTACTGACTATAAGGGTCTACACAGAAAAGATCAAGTTATAATCATCAATAAATTCCCTATAAAAAAAAAATCACAAAATGCCCTCTTCAAGGCACACACAAAATAAGTAGCATGGTAGGAGGATTAGGTGACTGATCTTAGGATCAAAAAGACCTGGATTCAAGTCCTGTCTCTGATATGTAATAGCTATGTGATACTGGGAAAGTCACTTAACTTCTTCATGCCCCACATAAATTCTCTAAGACTATAATTTATGCTTGAATTAGTAAGCAATGTAGAAGGAACAGGAGACAGGAATGGGAGAGTTTTCATACCAGACATTTGCAATACCAATGAAATAACATGTCTATGCCAAAAAAAAGAAAAAAAAAACAGAATTGTGCCCTATTTCTCCATAAAATGGGCATTAGTAACACTCAATAAATATTGAAAAGTGTTTCAAAGAAAGAAGAAAAATCTACAGCTATACCCCAAAAAGATGAAAATCAGTTCAGTGAAATCTAAAAAGTTTGACAGATTTTGATCTAGAAGAGACACCTGGGAAGCTACCCATTCCAACCCTCACATTTTATGGATGAAGGAACAAAAGTCAAGAGAGGTCAAGTGATTTGCCAAAAGCCACACAAGTAGTAAGTGGTGGGTCATCTAACTTCAAATCCCATTCTTTCCACTGAACCATTCTTCTTGTGATTAACAAGTCTCTATATGAAATGAATGACATGTCATAACCCTGTCCCAAGATTTTCACTGTGGTTCCTACTGGCTATAATGTGCCATTGAGAATTTAAGTAAAGTCAAAAGTGCAATGGACTTAAAATCAAAAGATGAGCATTTTAATTTCATCTCTTTCACTTACTGTGGGACCTTGGCAAGGGTGTGATGGTAAATGTCTCTGGAAAAAAAAATGTATGCATGACACACTTTTAGATATAATCTGAACTATTAATATTTCTGCAATCCCTTTCTTAAATCGAGACAATCAACAACATCAAAAAAACAAACACACAACAAGCCCTGCTTTGTAGTGTTGGCTGATTTCTGAGACATAAATGCTCAGACTAAAAATTTAACAATTGTGTTTTGTGATCTATTACAAGTTGGTCCCTACATACTCTTGAACCTTGGACAAAGTATCATACCTCTCTAGGCCTCAATTTCCTTACCTATAAAATTAGGAAACTGGACTGAATGATATCTAAAGTCCCTCCTGGGTCAAATGCCTATCATCCTATGACAAGTAGGTATCACCTAGGCTCAATGACCATAGCTAAAACAGACTTCAACAAAAATTAGAAATTCCAAAGATAATTCTATTCTGTGTCACAAAACACATTAAAAAAGTGCCTTTTGACAAATTTGGCAAAAACTTATCCCATAATCGGTTCCTCTGATTCTTGTCAATTCTGAGATATATGCCTTTAGAGAAGATGAGTATAACATGAACTTTAATTCATAACTTTTTAGTATGTCATTATCCACACAACTATGGTAACTAAAAAAAAATCTACATGTAATATGTGATGACCTTCCATCTTGAATGGCTGTGATTTATTCAATTTGCATTTTGCAAATAGTTATGGATGTATATGACTCTCTCAATAAAATGTAGACTACCTGAGAGCAAAGATCACTTCATTTTTTTCTTTGTATCCCCAGTGCCTAGGACAATACCTAGAAAAGAGCAGGCACTTAATAAATGCTTGCTAACAAATTGAGGGCAGATAGGTAGTTCAGTGAATAGCAGGCCAGGCCTGGAGTAAATAAGACTCGTCTTCATAAGTTCAAGTCTAGCCTCAGACACTTACTAGCTATGTGACCCTGGGCAAGTCACAACCCTGCTTGCCTCAGTTTCCTCATCTATGAAATGAAATGGAGAAGGAAATGGCAAACCACTCCTGCATCTTTGTCAAGAAAACCCCAAAGGGAGTCACAAAGAGTCAAATATGACTAAAAGGCTGAACAACAATAGAAAGACCTCTGGTAGAGGTCCTGATCACTCCCCTCTTCTCCTATAAGGCCAAGAAACTATGAATCAGCATTCCATCAAAAGAATACAGCAGGGGGAAACTAGGTGGCACAGTAGATAAAGCACCGGCCCAGTATTCAGGAGGACTTGAGTTCAAATCCAGTCTCAGACATTTGACACCTACTAGCTGTGTGACCCTGGGCAAGTCACTTAACCCTCATTGCCCTGCCCCCCCCAAAAAAAAGAACACAGTAATTCCCACTAGAACCCAAGCTTCCCACTAAAAGAAAGAAATGATGAAGTTTGCTAAACTCCACAACATTCTTTGCCTTAGAGCTCTCTCTCCTCTACTAGAGTTCTATGAAACTACTTTTCTCATCTGATGCTAGGGCCACAGTAATTTTTCCCTTCCCTTAAATCATTTTTTTTCTCTCTTTCTTTCTCTCTCTTTTTTTTTCCTTTTCCCTCCCTCCTTCTCCTCCTTTATACAACATCAGAAGAACCCGGACTTTGTTCTTGTATTCAGACTATTTTTGTCCTCTCACAGCAACTTTTCCTACAAATGCTACAGGCACACTATAACTCCAAGTCGATTGTAAATATCAAAACTTCCCTGCCCCTTTGCCTTCTCTGTAAGATGCTGATTACTGAAGGGCCTTAGTTATTGATCTCCAAGGTAGAGGATGGGTGAACATGCACAATGCAAGAGAGATAGCAGCTAGTTTATTCCAAGCCTTAGGCAACAGATTCTGATGAAGTACCTGCCAAAGCAACAAATTTTGGAGAGAATCACACCTGAAAAGAATGTTATCAGGCACAAAAGTATTAAGGAAAACTTGAATTTATTGGCTGCTTCTTCATGTAGTACATCGACATAAGAGAGGACAAGAATAAAGATGAAATATAGAAACTTTATATAATTCCATATAGATTAGCTTGTACATCTTGAAAATTGCCATTCAAAACATCAGTTTGATGGATTTATTACTGATGGCTCCTCACCAAACAGTTGACTTTCTCTATAATTTATTAGCATCATTTCTGATAGAAAGTAGATATTTTGAAGGTACTGGTCTCATTAGGTACACTGAAATATCTGGCCTCTTCCCCAAACAGCTTAAACCTGTTTTGAGAGCCTTTCTAAAGTGCACACTCTCTAAAACCACTGATGTCTACTTTCTAAATCTCACCAAAGAAAACCTTGAAATGTTTCATAAAAGAAAACTTGAGTGAAGTAAGCAGAATGACTTATAGTTTATAAAGAACTTCAAAAATCTAAACACAAAGAACACCAAAACAAGGCTTAAACTCTATGTAAGTGGAATGATAAACCTTGGTCCCAGTGAACAGATAAATACACCCAGGTAGGAAAATATGTATATGAAATGCTGTGTACACTGTCAATATGTTGGCTGTCTGGTTTTACTTAACTTTTTCTTTATTATAAAAGAGGACATGTTGGCTGAGTAAATTGGGGGGGGGGTGGGGAAGAGAGGAGAAACTATATCCAGAATGACAAACTTAAAACAAAAAAAGCATCAATAACTATTTTTAAAGGGGAAATTTGTATAAACACTATTTCACAATCTAGAATAAATGAGCAATAGACCTGGAAAAGATGTAGTATTTGTGCTCAAAGTGAAAAAAAAAAAGCAGGAATCTTCTTACATTTGGCACTTCCAAAATAATAATAATTATAATTATAAATGATGCCAAATGCAATATCTGCTAAACAAATACATTCCCTTTCTTACAACAGAAATCAAACTGGGGTCTTCTAATGATAATACATACAAGAGGTATATTGAAAATGAATTTGAAATGAATACTTGCCTTGTCTCTATGTGCTCTGTATTCAAATACCTTGCTACTGTGATGCATGTATGAATCAAACATGCCAGCTAAATCCAAACAAAAACAGCTAAAGAAACCACATACACACCTCCTCATTCATGCTTTTCCTTTGGAGTTACTTATGTAATTCCCATACCAGAGAAACAGGTATAGTAAATGTTATTTACAGTTAGGTCCCAATTAGTGTGAATAATGAATCTTTCCAAATGATCGCATTATTGGAGTTCATACTGCATAAATGCACTGGGCTGGAACCAATTACCGTATTTTATATAATTACAACTTGGAATAATATAAATTTGAAAACATGACCACTTCAGAGGATTCATTATTCTCATTTATCAAGACCTAAGTGTGGTTCTGTTTTCTCTATCAAGGAGAATGGTCTTTGGACTGGAAAGGAGAGAACAAAAATGGCTAACAGTTGTTCTGCATGATGAGCTTGGAAAGAACAAGAAGAATCATAGCTACTTTTATTGAGTTCAAGTCACAAGGCCCAGATGAACTACATGCTCAGGTACTTAAGTGGGAGATGTAAGTCACTGAACAAGATCTTAGAAAGTGAAGGATACTATAGGTGCTACAGAATGGAAGAGGGCAAATGTCTGAATTTTCAGAAAAAGAAAGTTTGCACACTAGAGTCCAGTAAGCCTGTCTCTGGTTGTTCACAAAATTCTAGTTCAAGAGTTCTTAACTTTTTTTGTGTCATGGACCATTCTGGCAATCTGGCAAAGGCTACAGACTCCTTCTCAGAATAATGTTTTTAAATTCATGAAGTAAAATACACAGAATTAAAAGGAAAGTCAATTATATTGAAACAGTTATCAAAATATCTTTTTAAAGCTCACATTTAGAGGAAAAAGTCCCATATGTACAAAAATATTTATAACAGCCCTTTTTGTGGTGTGAAACCAAACCAAACAAAAACAAACAAACAAAAAAAAACCCCACCTAGAAACTAAGAGGATACCAATCAATTAAGGAATGACTGAATAAGTTGTGATATAGGAATGAGATGCAATACTATGGTGCTATAATAAATGAGGAAACAGATGATTACAAGTGACATGGAAAGACTTGCTCATATGAACTGATGCAAAGTGAAGCAAGCCGAATGAGAAAATAAGTTATACTATATAACGATTGGAATGATGCCACCTGCTGGAGACTTACTGTAGCAAAGCTCTGCCATGAGGAGAAGGCATCTGAGGGCAAGACATACGACTCTTTGGCGTTAGGAAGTGACGTTTGCTTGTGGAAGGAAGAGGGGGCGAGGCTGGCGCTCTCACGCTCTTTCACCAGGACTCTCATGGATAGTGAAGCAGAACTGTAGCTCCCCGAGATAGATAGCTGAATCTAGGCCTCTTTCTCTTTCTCTTCACCAAATTCTTATTCTCCTTAATAAATGCTTAAAAGTCTAACTCTTGCTAAAGTTTATCATTTATTGGCAACCACTCATTAGATATTTTAGACAGACTAGCTAGAATTTTAGCCCCTTACAACCATAACATCAATTTTATAAAAATAAATGATTTTGAGAACTTTTATAAATCAATGAAAATGAAATAAGCAAAACCAGGAGAAAAACTGATGCAATAACAACATTGCCAAAAACAAATAATTTCAAAAGCTCTAAGAACTATGTGGGAAAATAGAAAATTCTTGTAGAATATACATGATTAAACAAATTTCCCCCAGGAGCTCTATATAATAGATAGATAGCAGACAGACAGATAGTATCTTTAGCTATATTATCTTACTTCACATAGTGTATGTGTGTGTGTGTGTTGTGTGTATACATATATACATACATACATATATGTATACATATAAATACATACATGCATAAGTTTCATTCTTCATCTTAGATCTATTGCCTCTCTATAATGGATAACATGTTTCAACAACTGTCTTCTGGAAACAGAAATGATTATTGTATTGATCATAGTTCTTACAGCTTTCAACTGATGAGTATCCCCGTAGTTTACAGTTTTTTGTGACCAGCTCTAATTATTAGAACTTTTTTCCTAAAATCTAACCTAAATTGATGTCTTTGCACCTTCCACTCACTGGTTCTGGATTTACCCTCTAAAACTAACCAGGAAAAAAATCTATTTGTTCCTTTTCCTGAAAGTCCTTCAAAACCTTAACAAAGTTATCCTGTATAGTCTGTCTTTTCATCTCTAACATAAACAAGCATGGTTTCTTCAACTGATTCTCATACGACAAGGACTCAAAGCCTTTCACCATCCTTATTGCCTCCCTCTGGCCACTTTACAGCTTATCAATATCCTTCTCAAACCATGGTGCCAGAAACTGAACACAAAACATTAGATGAATACAGAAAGGTCAAAAGAGTGCTATTCTCACCTCCCTATTCCTGGAAGGTATGCCCCTCAATGAAAACAAGGTTTCATTAGCTTTTTTGGCTCCCACATCACCCTGCGAGCTCATATTGATCTGTTCACAATTTTCCAAGGAATGGAACTCAACTCTTATTCTAGAATCAGTTATTTCAGAAAGGCAACATCCTCCACCTTTGAATCTTTCACTTCTTTGTCCTTTCACTGCGCCTGCCCTACTAATCAGGAGCCTTGGTCCTAGCACAATGTCTCATACATCTCTTGAATCTTGGAGTGTCACGCAATATTTCTTGGCATTTTACTGCTCTATGAAACAGGTTTTTAAATTACCTCTAATTTCAAAATTTCCACTTGGAAAATCTATTAAAGCAATAGTCAAATATAAATACATCTGATAATTTTCACTGATACTTTACCTAAATATATTAATCCAAACCCTCCAGAACCGATCATGTTACCCAACCGCCATGTTTTTCCTTCTGTATCCTTCAGAATCATGCCTTCTGGAAGGGGAACAGGAAGTTTGGATTTTTCTTGCCTTTTGGGTGCCATTATTCCTACAAAAGCTAGAAGGGAAGGAGGGGTATGAGTATTATAGCAAAACAAAAACTTTACAAAATAAATAGTTTCTAATTACAAACAAATAATCAATTTCACAAATATACTATTTCATTTAAATTGTAAATTGAAAAAAAAATCAGTTTCTCCAGGAAAAACAGCAAGGAATGGGCCATCTTAGATTGTTAGGAACACAGCCATATAATTTTTCATAGTTCAGTGCTTAACATGAAACCACATAAAATCAGATATATATAAAATATTTCTAACAATGACAATATCCCCCCACCTAATCTTCCTACTTTGAATCTCTCCTCACTCTGATCTCTCCTTCATCTAGACACCAAAGGAATTTCCCTAAAGCAAAGGTCTAACCATGTCACCACCTCTAATCAAAAAATTCCAATGGCTCCCTATTAACCTAAAACTATATAAACGATATAAATATAAACTGCTTTATTTAGCATTTAAGAAGCTTCACAACTTGGACTCATCCCACCTTTTTAAGTCTTGTTATATGAATCCCTCACACATTTTACAGTCTAGCTAAACTGGCTTTCTTTGTTCCTCTCACTCAACACTATCTCCTGCCACCATACATTTGCAAATTGCTGTCCTCCATACCAGTGGCACAGCGGATAGAACACCAGGCCTAGAGTCAGGACGACCTGAATTCAAATTTGGCCGAAGACATTTACTAGCTGTGTGACCCTGGACAAGTCACTTAACCTCTATTTGCTTTAATGCACTGAAGAAGCAAATAGCAAACCATTCCAGTATCTTTGCCAAGAATTGGCATGAGAAATGACTGAGAAACACAATACCTGAAATATACTCTCTGCACACCTCTGCCCCTTAAAATCCCTGATTTTAGGGACAGCTAGGTGGCGCAGTAGATAAAGCACCAGTCCTGGATTCAGGAGGACCTGAATAGAAATCCCGCCTCAGACACTTGTCACTTACTAACTGGGCAAGTCACTTAACTCTCATTACCCTGAAGAAAAAAAAAAATCCCTGATTTCCTTCAAGATTCCACTTCAATTACCTTCCGCAAGAGGTCTCTCCTAGTATCCCCCAGCTCTTACATACTAGTGCTTTCCCCCAATGTTACTTTGTTTCTGTTTTATATACACCTACATGTGTGCCTGTTAGAATGTAAACTTCTTGAGGGCATAATTTGTTTTGGTTTTGTCTTTGTATGCCCAGTATATAGGAAGTGCTTAATAAATATTGGACAGATTGATGATTACCTATTTATAACTAACTAGAATCTACTTCCAGCAAGATCACTTCCTTTCAGTTGGCAGGATTCAAGAATGTCACAGACTTCCTTCTATAAACTCAATAGGAAGTGAGTGAGTCAATTAACCTTAACATAAACATATCTTAAGGAGCAACTTGTGCCCCCAATGTATACACACACAGAGTACATTGGGGGCATAAGCTGCTCCTTAGGGTATGTTTATGTTAAGGTGTATGTATACATACACATGTATGCGTGTATGTGTATGCATGTACACACTCATGTGTGTGTGCCTACATGTGTATTGTGCATAGGCATACATGTATACACGTGCATGTGTATGTGTATGCATGCCTATATATGAATGTGTGTGTTTACATGCACACATACATGTGTATATATGAATGCTGTATGTATGTGTATACATATATACATACACATGTATATATGGATGAATGTTGTTCCCAAGTAGGATGTAAACTTCTTGAGGGCAATTAGTGGGGGTAAAGGGGAGTTTCCACATTGCTAGCACAATGCCTGAATTGCATGGGGGCTTAATAATTGGCCCTTCTTCAATTGAATAGATTTTTCCCTCTGACCCTCAGAATATTCTGGTAATATTACTGTTCATAAAGGGCTCAATAACTAAGGAATTAGTGGAGGTTGAGAGACACTGAATCAGAATCTAAAATGGATATTTTCTGTCCCAGATGTGACTAGACCCGCACGAACCACATATGCAAGGCATTCAGTCATTTTGTTGATGACATTAGGTATCTGAAAAGTATATCAGGCATGAATCAGCAATCAAGTGGGTGAAGACAACTTTGAGGGAAAACCTACATGAGATGTAGGAATGGGACTGCTACAATGGATCTTAGTAATCAGCTCCTCTTCACCAAAAAAAAAAAAAAAAGCTCTTCTGGATTGATAGGTAGGCATACCCTGGATGCTCACCCTGTGAGTATATTTCACAGGCTGGGCATCAGCCCGCGCCTGCAGTCTCCATTACCGTGGCATCTTATTGCAGCAGTAGCTCCTCCTTTTTCTTCTCTGACCTCACCATTTCCCTACTCCTGAGTATTTACTTCCATTAACTGTGCTTCAAAAATACTTGCTTTCTGGGGCCATGATAAATCATATAACATTCGACTTCAGAAAATGCTACTAACTAAAGGCTCTTAACATAAAAGCAAACAAGTCATCAGGACTTTTCAGCGCCATACAGTCTTCTCAAAGCAGAAGTGACCTCATCCACAAAGCCAGAATTGACTTGGCAAGACAAGATCACATGGAGACTAGCCAAATAGCCCATAAATGAGCAAAGTCTCAGGGTAGTAGCTCTCTTAGGGGAAAAAAAAAAAGTTTTCTTTTCACTAGCCTACATTACGGTATGTCCACATTAAAAAGGGTATACCCTACTGTCATTTTATCTACTGTGTGGTTCTCTTCTGGTCACAAAGGACCAATCTGTAACAAACCTTGACTGACAAGTCCCCCCAAATTAAGCCTTCTGTAGGAATACAGGAAGTGAGTAAAACTCTCTTGGAAAAAAAGGGGGAAGGGCGGGGAATTTCCATCCTCCACTCATTCTCCAATCCACCCCAGCCTGCTTAGATTAAAAAAAAAAAAACTGCTCTCATGGGAGAGTGGAGGAGTGGAGGGAGGTGTGAAAAGAGTAAAGAATGCATACCACGTTACAAGCACAGAAAGAACTTTTTTTTTAAAGAAACTAATCAAGTAACCGTCCTCCAAGTCAGCAGTCAGTTTCTAAGTTTGAAATGAATTGGTAAGCACTAAAGGGAGAGTGGGGGAAGAAGGGGTTAATTAGCAGGCGGTGGGGGGTGGGGGAGCGACAGGAGAGGAATGAGGCTCACCAAACACGCACCCGGCCAAGAGCTCGGAGACAGCGCACCCCAGCAGAGTGAGATGGGGCCTCCACCAAGAGTGGGAGGAAGTGGAAGACGGGGGAGCGGCAGAGGGGGAAAAGATAGGGAGTTGGGAAAAGTTTGGAAAAGGGAAGCCTGAGCTTTTTGCCACGGGGAAGGGGATGTGACTGGCTTATTCCCCGACAAAGGAAAAAGAAAGACTGACCGGTTGCTTCGGAATTCCACCCTAAGGCAGCCAGCCTCTTCCACAGTCTTCCGTGGCTGCCGGCCTCTCCCGGCCCAAGAGAAGCAAGGAAGGGGGCGGAACCACGCCTCCGGTCGCGGGGAAAGGCGGGGCTTGCCCGAAAAAAGGAGGCGCAGCTTTGAATTTGAGCTGTCAGGGCTTGGCGCGGCGCTGCCTTGGCCCACTCACGCGTGCGCGCGCTCTGGAATAATCATGAATAACTGTGGCTGTGCAACTCGTTCTTGCTACGCCAAATCTTTAGGAATATAACTGGGGAAGGGGAACTAGATTGGAGAAGTGAAAGACGTCTATGGGCTGAAGGCCTCAGGTCACCACTTTTTATTCCCCTGAAAAAATAGTTTTCTTAAGTGTTTAATTCTTATTAATCAAAGCGATATGGTATACTGGGTAGAGGCCAACCTTGGAATCATCAAGAAGAGTTCAAATCTTGAATATGCCAGCTAAGTAAAATTGAGCAAGCCACTTAACTTTTTAATGCCCTAAGAGATTGCTTTAAAATTATGAATTACTAGTGAGTTTCTAAATCCTCCACTGATAAAGTCACAGTTTTGGATAAACAAAACAGGTGGTTATAATAATCAACTACGTAGGGATTTTCTACTGGCATTGGGCCCAGTGAAAACAGGATGAGAGGTGGACAAGAAGAAAGAAGAGGAGGAGATGTAGAATTTACTCAGTGGCAGATTCCCAAAGCACTGCTCAAGGTATTGTGGGGAACAGTCAAGCATAAGCAATTACTGAACTGGAGACTACAATAGCTGGTGGAAATGATTAGTAGGATTAGCAAGAAATAGAGATGTGCCTCTCTGTTGTCCTGGAATTCACCAGGTCAAAAGGAATCAGTTGCTTCAACTCACCAACTTGTCCCTAAAAAGCCTAAAGGATTTAGATTTAGAAAGGGCCTGAGAAATTACCTTTTTTTATTTCTTTCTTTTTTTGGGGGGGGGGGGGGTGAGGCAATGAGGGCCAAGTGACTTGCCCAGGGTCACACTGCTAGTAAGTGTCAAGTGTCTGAGGCCCTCAGGGGGCAGCTAGGTGGCCCAGTGGATAAAGTACTGGCCCTGGATTCAGGAGGACCTGAGTTTAAATCCGGCCTCAGACACTTGACACTTACTAGCTGTGTGACCCTGGGCAAGTCACTTGGCCCTCATTGCCCTGCCAAAAAAAATAGTTCTGGTTTCGTTTAAGAATTTTTTCATTTATATTGCTAAAGTCACCATGTGTATTGTTCTGATTCTGTTTATTTCATTATGCATCAATTCTTACAAATTTTCCTATATTTCTTTGGACCCATTGTTATATGCAACAATTTATTCAGGCATCACCATATACAGGGAACCTCAACTTCGACTCATCACTAGATGACCTGCATTATAGTGGGGAATACTTTTTAATAAACATATATTCCTATGTATTATTTTTCTCCTGATTTTTATGATGAGGTCATTGAACAAGGTGTCTTATATTGTTACATCTTCCAAAAAGTGAATAGTCTAGATATATGGATAGAAATTACCTTGTTGTAAAAGAGTCTTTATGGTACCATTTTGTTCTACCAATTTGAATGCTTTTCTGGCAACCAACAAATGAAAAGCAAAATCAAATCTTCTATTCTTTAAATCCACACATAAATATATACAAAAAAATAATAAGAAATTTGGGGATGGGCTGGGCACTAGCAGCTGGGGAAATGAGGAAAGACTCCAAGTAGAAAGTATCACTTGAGTAGTTTTGAGGGGAACAATGGACTCTAAGAATGAAGATGGGGGGCCAATCAGTGTAAAAAGCATGAAGATGGAATGTCAT
This sequence comes from Dromiciops gliroides, assembly GCF_019393635.1. NCBI lineage: Eukaryota > Metazoa > Chordata > Mammalia > Microbiotheria > Microbiotheriidae > Dromiciops > Dromiciops gliroides. Next base: position 590,161,254 of record NC_057862.1, read on the forward strand.
ATGTGAAGAAAAACAACGGCAGTTCAGATACGAGAATGATGAGGAATAAGGTTGAAAAGGTAAGGTCGGACCAAACAGTAAAGGCCTTTAAAAGCTAAGCAGAGTTTATGGTTTTTCCTATAATTAGTAGGAAACCATTGGAGTTTACTGAATAGGTGAGTGACTTGGTAGGACTGGTACTTTAAGGAAATCACTTTGGTAACTGTGGGGAGGATGTGTTGTAGAGGGGAAAGACTTGAAGCAGAGAAGTGCAAAGCTATTGTAGTAGTCTAGGCATAATCATAATAATAACTAAAATTAATATTGCATTTTAAGGTTTGCAAAGTGCTTTACAAATAGTGTCTCATTTTATCTTCACAATAACCCTGGGAAGTAACCGCTACTATTATCCTCATTTTACAGATAAGGAAACTGAGGCACACAGAGGTAAGGTGACTTGCCTAGAGTCTCATCGTTAACGAGCCTCTGAAACTAGATTTGAAATCAGTTCTTCTACACTCAAGGCCCAGCACTCTATCTACTGCCCCAACTAACTCCCTCTATTTAGAGGCAGCCAGATTATTTATATAAAGCATTTTCCTTTTGTGTAGATGCTATGTAAATGTCAGCTAATATTTTTATGTCAGATTTCTACCCTAAATATTTTCAAAAATAGCTAAGCTTTGAAGATGGTTTGAAGTGAGGGACACCCCACAGTACTATCTATATTACCACTATTTACCTAACCCAATACCCCCTTATCCCACATAGGTGCTAGTAATCTTCCTACCTCCAAATGACCTTGTACTTATTTTTTTATCTATGTGTGTGTTGTCTTCCCCTACAGAATGCAAGCTCCTTGAGGGAGTCTCAGACACTTGACACTTACTAGCTGTGTGACCCTGGGCAAGTCACTTAACCATGATTGCCCCACCCCTCCCAAAAGTTCATTGTTGTTTGATTAGAGACTAAACCCAAGCTAGCTGCTTGTAATACAAGAAGGCATGTGATTAAATGAGAGAATAAATAGTACATTTAAGTGCTGTGGGTTGTGAGAAGATTCAAAGATAGGGATTGTCACCTATCCCTCAGTTTTCTTATTTCTTGTTTTGTTTTTCATTTATGTCTCATATATAGTATATATATATGAGCACTTAGTATATACTAAGCACTTTATAAATGTTGTTGATTTGTTGACTTTGTCCACATTCTTACTTCTAGTAGGTCAGTGGTTCTCAAATTTTCTTTCCAACCCCTCCCTCTTAATTCTAGTATTTTCCCTCTGTTGTTTATTTCCTCTTTAATCCTGCAAGCTATAGCTTGCTTTGTATATATTTGTTTGCATATTGTCTCCCTGTTAGATTCTAAGTTCTCTGAGGGCAGGGACTGTCTTTTGCCTCTTTTTGTATCTCCAGCAATTACCACAGTGCCTAGCACATAGTGCTAACATAAGTGCCTAACAATAAATGTTTATTTGTTGATTTATTGATCTTTTTTTTCCATTTCTCACAGAATAGTATTATTTACTCTGAGGAATTATGGCACACTAACCTTTCAATGTGGAAAAACATAAAAGTGATCTTGACCCTTGGGCTCTCACATTTATTACTAGGGCCTTGGGATTCCTCCACACCTCTTTCTCTTCTGAAGACTTGGGAGTCCTTACCCTATTCTTCTTTCCTTCCCCAGGTTGCCAAGAAGAGACAGATTTGTGCCTCTGATTATAGAGTTTCTACTATGACTTTCTGGTTGTCAGATCAACAAGATTAAGTGGCACACTATAGCTATGGACATGTAGAAGTGTTGGGATTATGGAAAGGAGTTTGCTGATACACATACCCTTTGAGAACTACAACATAGATAATCATGTAAACATCACCAAATTAGTCATGTGAGGTTTGGACTAAGTATAGACAAGGAGTATTGAGCAGAAATGGAGAAAATTCATTTTTGGAATATAGGTTTTTAACAACCATTTAAAATTTGACACTAAATTTGAGATTAAAGACATACTCTCAAAGTAGTCTTAACTGCCCAGTGGATGGTTCAAGATAAAAGTTAACAGTATAGCAGAAAATAAAAGTTTTGGGGAAAGATTCTACCCATTAAGTAGAAAAAAATAAAAACTAAATCTAATTTACCTAAGTCATCTGAAAAACATAAGGAAAATAAATAGTTGAACAAAGTAATTCTTGTTGATTTAATTCATACTGCATAATCTTAAATGGAGATTTTCTTTGTAGCCTCTCAGATTATAGGTGTGAAGTCAGATCTTTTAAGAATTCTAAGCATTATAATTGCTATATTGATTCAAAAGAGGAGAAAAAACCTTGATCATTTTGAGTCATTCAAAGCTAAGATTATTTGAAATCACTTAAAGTGTTTAGTGTTTCACAGGTTACTAACTTAAAATGAAATGTTTATCATATAATTTCAGAAAGGAAAGATAAGAAATTTCAAACGAAATTTTTTTAAAATTTATAACAATAGAAGAGGAGCTAGTTTTTATTTTATAAGAACCAGACACCAACACAGTTATCCCACTATTACTTCTTGTTTGGGGATTTATCCTTAAATATTGTGAGAAATAAACGTTAAGGACCAATATCATGGGGAACTTCAGATCCCCATTTATGTTAAATACTGTCAGGCAGACCTGATGTCCACCTCAAGACCACACTCAGGTAGAAGTAAGCATGCTGGCTCAGTCTGAGTGGGGTCCAAATTCTTTGGATTGATTGCCTTATATAGAGATACTGTCCTGAATCAAAAGGACTCAGTTCCTCTGACCTGATGTAATCCACCTCTCTTACATGAACCATTTAGATTTGTTTGATGTATAATGATCTGCCTCCTATCAAAGGGATAAAAACCTGAAAAAAGTAGTCACATGGCCTCTTTGGACCAAGGCTAGGGAGCAGCTTTGTCAATCCCTTCCAGGTAGAGATTGATAAATTGATAATAAGCTTGCCCAAAACTTGTGTCTCTCAGAATTATTTTATCTGTCACAAGATATTTAGAGATCAAATTAATGGAATTGGAAGGAAGGGTTAAATGTTATTCCAGTTGAAGAAATTGAGGCAAACACAGTTAAATGATTTGCTCAAGGTTATAAAGCAGGGTCTGAAGATGGATTCAAACTCAGATTTTTCTGACTCCACAGACCAATATTCCTTACTTTCTTACAATATGAACTCATTGAGGAATTTCAGCATCTCTAATTCTTGATTGTTCATATAAATGCAGCGTAAAGATATCATAGATTTTTTTTTTAATTCTTTGCCTTCATTTTTGACAGTAGTTTCAATTTTCTTTACAAAACCATATATGGGAACCATTAACCAGTATGGTAGAACTCTTTTATAATATGGCACACATGGCAATCAAATCATGTCTCCCAAAACATAGAGTATAACTTGATACCACATAGTTAGCCTAAGGCAGTTAATTCTATTTCCCCAACATTCTCATAAAGGGATCAGACAATAGTTGAATTGATTAAATTTGCATTTTATCTCTTCTCTCTGCACAAATGCTAACAAATATAAAAACCAGGTATAAGAAAGTAGATGGATGAGAAAGAAGCTTGGTTGCTATTGAAGCTGAATGTTGTTGGCATAGAATGACTCATTCTTCTGAGGGAAGGAAGTTTCCCCAAGTTGTCTTCATATTGAGTTTTAAAACTTATAACTAGATGATTGAGTGCTTGTCTGTTCAGCACTCTAGAAAAAAAAGTGAGGGAAATAGCCTCCTAGCACAGAAGTTCATTGTTGGGGGCAGCTAGGTGGTGCAGTGGTTAAAGCACCTGCCCTGGATTCAGGAAAACCTGAGTTCAAATTTGGCCTTGGACACTTGACACTTAATAGCTGTGTGACCCTGGGCAAGTCACTTAACCATCATTGCCCCGCCCCCCAAAAAAATTCATTGTTGTTTGATTAGAGATTTTTTTTCTTTTTCTTTTTTTTATTTGAGACAATTGGGGTTAAGTGACTTGCCCAGGGTCACACAACTAGTAAGTATGAGGCTGGATCTGAACTCAGGTCCTCCTAAATCCAGGACCAGTGCTCTATCCACTGCGCCACCTAGCTGCCCCTTTGATTAGAGATTAAATCCAAGATAGCTGCTTGTAATACAAGAAGGCATGTGATTAAATGAGAGAATAAATAGTACATTTAAGTGCTGTGCGTTGTGAGAAGATTCAAAGATAGGTATTGTCACCAATCCCTCAGTTTTCTTATCTGTAAACTGGAATAATAGCACCTAATTTCCAGAGTTCTTGTGAGGATAAAATGATATATTTGTAAAGCACTTTGCAAACTTTTAAGTGCTATAGAAATGCTAGTTATTAGTGTTATTATTATTAATTATGCCAATTTAAAGGAATAACTGATTTTCATTTTATGGACTGAAATGAAATTCCTTAGGTTTCTGGAAAAGCATAGCTATAAAGATAGTGTTTCCTATGCAGGGCAGAAGTAAAGTTAAGTGAATTGTTCTGGAGGAAGTTGATTCTTGGACTCAGTAAGTCAGTTAGCACTTATATACCTACTATGTGAAAGACACTTATAATCACTGGGGATTTAAAAAAAAAAAGGCAAAAATATATTCCCAGTTCCCAAGGAACTCCCTGTCTAATAAGAGAAACAATGTGCAAACGGCTAAATAAACTTCTCTCTATTGTAAATAGACAACCAGACAGACACACAGGATAAATGGAAAGTCTCAGAGGTAAGGCACTAAGACTAAGGAGAACTGGGAAAGGTTTCTTTTTTTCTTTTTTCTTTTTTATTTTTTTTACGGGGCAATGGGGTTAAGTGACTTGCCCAGGGTCACACAGCTAGTAAGTGTCAAGTGTCTGAGGCCGGATTTGAACTCAGGAACTCCTGAATCCAGGGCCGGTGCTTTATCCACTGCACCACGTAGCCACCCCATGGGAAAGGTTTCTTGCAGAAGACTTTTGCTGAGACTCTAAGGAAGCCAGGAAAACCAGAAGACAGAGATGAAGAGGAAGAGTATTCTAGGCATGAGGGACAGCTAGTTAAAACATTAGCAACTGGGAGAGGTAACATCTTCAAAGAATAGCAAGAATTGTATACAAAGTATATGGAGGTAAGATAAAAGAAGAAAGGAAAAACAGGAAGGAACCAGGTTATAAAAGGCTATAAAAGAAGGCTTTCTTATTGAAAGGGAGATGGATAGTAATAGACTTGCACTTTGGGAAGATCTATTTAACATCTGAGTGGATGATGGATTGAAGTAGGCAGGGAGGCCAACAAACAGGGCTAGATGCTGGTACTAAGGTGGTTACAAGAAGTCAATCAACAAACATTATTAAGCACCTAGTATATGCCAGTCACTGAGCTAAGTTGGTTGGTTGTTGGCCTTCATTCTTTCTTTGTGGGGCATCGAGGGTTAAGTACTTGCCCAAAGTCACACAGCTAGTGTCAAGTGTCTGAGGACAGATTTGAACTCAGGTCCTCCTGAATCCAGGGCTGGTGCTTTATCCACTGCACCACCTAGCTGGCCCTGTTGTCCTTCCTTCTTTAAGAGGACCAAAATAACATCACTATGTTGGGGTCAAGGTACAGTATATCTGACTGTGACTGATCAGAACAAGATGAGCATGGAAGGCTCTACCTCAGGTCGGGCACAAATAGTCCATATGAACATTTGGAGTTCTAAATTTGTACATATCACATTTCTTCTTGATGTAGGAGGCAGAAAGGGGTTAATAGAAAAACCTAAGACCCAAGCTTTAATTCAGATAATAGCTCCAACAGGGAGTCAGGCCCCAGTTCATGGATAACTTAGGTTAGGTTCTCTTACCCACAGAAATCAGTACCCATAACGGGAGCATAAAGGGTCAGGTCAAATAACAATAAAGGAAATGACAAGGGTATAGAAATTCTAAAGAAGAATGGAGATATTTTGAAACTAGCAATGGGAATCAGAAAGAGACATGTGCAGAAAAGGCCAAGTTTGTCCCCAGATTCACCTTATGACATGTAAACCCCCAAAACACACCTCCACTGAAAAAGGTACCCGCCTCAGGGATTGGCTTAGGACCCCAGGAACTCCAAATTAGGATGAACCCTCCCCTGTAACACCCCTCAGTGGAGAATATTATAAGTAGGACAGGCCCTCCCTTGTACCTGCCCAAGGTGGAGATTATTATAATGAGACTGATAATCAATTTATCTATACTATAAATATAACTGTCTTTTCTTTCACTATTGGAGAGATACCTTTCCAATATTCTGGTTCTCTCCCACAGCATTGCAAAAAAACTTGGGAAACTGAGGCACTGAGTCTTGTAATTCTTTTGGGACAATCAATCTGACCCCAAATCCCAGCCCACATCAGTATCACTTCTTCTGATCTCTATGTGAGCATTCATCTTGTGTGAATTCTCTTTAAATAGTCTTTTAAGCAGACATACTTTTGGCATTTGAACAATGTGGCCAGCCCATTGTCATTTGAAATATTGGGAACTAGCCTGTTTCTGTCTAAATTATTGGGGAACTAGGCTGGGGTTTTCTAAAATATTGTTACTTATAAATTAATTACTATTGCACCAGTTTGGTCAGTAAGCATTTATTATTAAGATCACATATTACTAAAGTATTGACCACATGTCTGACATCCCAACTAGTTACATACCCAGCACTTTTTGCCATGTAAGAGAGATGAGGGCATGTAGCTTGTTCAAGAGGGTACCAGGTACAAGCAAGTAAGAGAGCAGTGACTGCATTTAACACAAGCTGAAAACCCCCCAGCACCATACTGTCTAAGGGAGAGCACATGGCTCCAAGCAGAGTATATTATGTAGAGAGAACTTAGCTAACTGTACAGCTTTCCTTGACTAGCCTGTGTCCCAGAATGGAGTTCACTTCATGATCCCAGTCTTTTCACTCTTCCTATAGAAGTGGCTCTTACACACGGATCAAAGCTAACTGGCTAGCATCATTCAGTTCCATTGGTTGACATGACCCGAGAGTGGTCCATATTAAAATGAGTTATACCTTGAGGAGTCTAGTGCAAAGACAACCCCCTTAGGGCAAAGGCGATTTCAGATAGGTGTGGTTTTAATCTCTTTTCTGAGTTAGTCTGATCTCCCAAAAGAGATCAGCTAAAGTTCCTTCAAGTGGGAGTAAAGAGAAAGCTGACTAAAGCAGTGTCCCCCAAGAAATCCATTATTAATAATTATTCTCACACTCTGCTCAGGGTTGTTTGAAAAACTGACAAGTAGGTGTGGTCTTAATTTCTACTGGGAGTCCTATCTCTAATGCACCTTTGGGGCTGGCTCAGAATTCCCAAGTGGGGATAGGGTCACTGGGTTTCCCCCAAAACCCATTATTTTGTGGGGGGCGGGCAATGGGGGTTAAGTGACATGCCCATGGTCACAGAGCTAATACACGTCAAGTTTCTGAAGCCAGATTTGAACTCAGGTCCTCCTGAATCCGGAGCCCGTGCTTTATCCACTGAGCCACCTAGCTGCTCCCCAAAACCCATTATTAATAATTATTTTCTCACACCATCCAGGTTTCACAGGCATACAGAAATGAGGTCAGCACAACAGCTCTGTAGACCTTCAGTTTGGTAGACAGTCCAATACCTCTTTTTCATGCTTTCCTTCACAGTCCCTCCCCCCCCAACACTCAAGTATCTCTGACAATGCATGTGCCAACCTTATCATCTGTGTGCATATCTCTGGAAAGTATAAATGGTGTGATACTGGCTGGTAGAGAACCTGTGTTTTCTTGGTGTTAATTGTTAGGTCAAAATTAGCACAAGCACCAGAGAATCCAACCATATCTTGTTGCATCTCAGCCTCAGGCTGCATTGAGTGCACAATCATCTGCAAGGATACAAATAAAGGCAAAAGAAAGTCCCATCTACCAAGGAGTTCACAGTCTAATAGGGAAGAGAATATGAAAACAAGTATGTACAAAAAACCTATGTACAGAAGTGAATATTTAAAAAAAAAAAAAAGAAGGAAGGTACCAGAATTGGTATTCTCATCAACTCCCATGGATTTAATTACTATCTCTATACTGATGACTCTCAGATGTCCTTGACCTGCCCTAATCTCTCTGCTGACCTCCAATCTTGCGTCTCCAATTGACTTTTAGAGATGTCCAAGTAGATTTCAGAAGACATCTTAAAAAGTCAAGACATCCAAAATAGAACTCATTATCTTTCCCTCTAAACTCTCCCCTGGCTCCTAACTTCCCTATTACTGTAGAACACAGCAGCAAAATTCTAGTCCCTCAGGCTTGCAATTTAGGAGTCATCCCTGACTCCTCATTCATTCTCTCTCTCTCTCTCTCTCTCTCTCTCTCTCTCTCTCTCTCTCTCTCTCTCTCTCTCTCTCTCTCCAATCTTTTGCCAAGGCCACTGGATTTCACCTTTGCAACATCTCTCAAATATCCCTTTGACACTACCACCACTCTAGTGCAGGCCCTCATCACCTTATACCTAGATAACTGCAATAGCCTACTGGTGGGTTTGCCTGTCTTAAATTTCTCCCCACTTTTCTCCATCCTCCATTAAGCCACTAAAGTGATTTTCCTAAAGTATTGGTCTAATCATGTCACTTCCCTCCTCAATACACTCTGATAACTTCCTTTTGCTTCCAGGGTAATGTTAAGGGCTAAAATTCTAGCTAGTCTGTCTAAAATATCTAATGAGTGGTCGCCAATAAATTATAAGCTTTAGCAAGAGTTAGACTTTTAAGCATTTATTAAGGAGAATAAGAATTTGGTAAAGAGAGAGAGAAAGGCCTAGATTCCTATCTATTAAAGGGAGAGCACATTTCTAGCTCCGCTCTCCACCAGAGTCCAGAGGAAAAAGCGTGAGACGCACCAGTCTCTTCCTTCCTCCTCCCACTAGTCCGCGTCACTTCCTGATGCCAAAGAAAAGACTCCTGGTCTTGCCCTCAAAGACCTTCGCTTCATGGGTGGAACTCTTCTACAGTAAGTCTCCAGCAGGTGTCGTCATTCCAATCGTTACAGTAAAATACAAAGTTCTCCATTTAGCATTTGAGGTCCTACCATTCCAGTCTTCTTATACCTTACTTCTTGACAGGTCTTCCTTCACAAGAAGTCACCCAATTTCTCGGCTTTGGGCCAATTTCACGGGATCTACGGATAGTACTTACTTGTTTGCATATTGTCTACCCCTTAGACTATAAGCTCATTGAGCGCAGGGACAGATTTTTGCCTCTTTTTTCAGTGCCTAGATGCTTAATATTGATTGAAATAAGGGGAATGCCATTAAAGAGCTGCACCGAATATGTCAGTTCATTTGGAAAACTCAAAAGTGGCCATTGGATTGGAAAAAATCAATTTATGTCCCAATCCTAAAGAAGATCTATGCCAAAAAAAAAAGTTCAAATTACAAACAATTGTGCTCACTTCATACACAAGCAAGGTTATCCTTATTCTGCAAGTTAAGCATCAGTAATATGTGAATTGTGAATTAGCAGAATAGGTTGGTTTTCAATGAGGCAGAGGAACTAGAGACCAAATTGCCAACATTCACCGAATTACAGAGAAAGCAAAAGAATTCCCGAGAAATATCTATTTTTGCTTCATTGACTAAGTACACTAAAACCTCTTACTGTGCAGATTACAACAAAACATGGCAACTCTTCAAAGAGATGGGAGTACCAGATCATCTTATTTGTCTCCTGAGGAGCCTGCATGTGGGCCAAGAAGCTTAGAACTAAACATAGAGGAATTGATTGGCTTAAGATTACAAAAGGAATACAACAAGGCTGTATGTTATCACCTTACTTAATTTATAATTTTCAGGTTTATTTTCTTTTCTTTTTTTTTTTTTTTGTGAGGCAATTGGGGTTAAGTGACTTGCCCAGGGTCACACAGCTAGCAAGTGTTAAGTGTCTGAGGCCAGATTTGAACTCAGGTCCTCCTGAATCCAGGGCCGGTGCTCTATCCACTGCACCACCTAGCTGCCCCCTTACTTAATTTATATGCAAAGCACACCATACTTATTGCCAGGCTAGATGAGTCAAAAAAACAAAAAACAAAATGAAGGTTGTTGGAAGAAACATCAACAATCTCAGACATGTAGATGATACCACTCTGATGACAGAAGAGGGCAAAAGAAGAGACTGTAAAGGCTGGTTTGATGCTTAATGTAAAAAAGTAAGATCTTGGCAACTGTTCCCATCACTTCCTGGCAAATAGAGGGAAAAGAAATGGAAGTAGTCTCAGATTTTTTATTCTTAGGCTCAAAAATCACTGCAGGCAGCAATTGTAGCCATGAAATTAAAAGATGCTTACTTCTTGGAAGGAAAGCTATAGCAAATCTGGACAGCATACTAAAAAACAGAGACATCACCTAGCAGATAAAAGTTCATTCAGTCCAAGCTATGTATTTCCTGGTAGCAGTGTATGACTGTAAGTGTTGGGAATATAAGGAAAGCTGAGTTCTGTAGAATCAATGCTTTTGAATTGTGGGGCAAGAGAAGACTATTCTTTGGACAGCAAAGAGGTCAAATCAGTCAACTCTTAAATAAATTAATTCAGACTACTCACTGGAAGGTCAAATACTGAAGCTGAAATTTGAATACTTTGGCCACATAATGAGAAGATAGAAGTCATTGGAAAAGACCCTGATGTTGGGAAAGATTGAATGCAAAAGGAAAAGGGGGACAGCAGGGGATGAGAAAGATAGTGTCATGAAAAAAACAAATATGAACTGGCCCTGAATTCAGGAGGACCTGTGTGACCCTGGGCAAGTCACTTAACCCCCATTGCCCTGCAAGACAAACAAAGAAATAGTGAGGGATAAAATGATCCCCTGTGTGCAATGGTCCATGCGGTCACAAAGAGTCAGACTTGACTGAAAGACTGAATAACAGGGAAAGGCTTCCTAAAATAGATAGGATTTTAGGTAGGATTTGAAAGAAGCCAAGAGGCAAAAATGAGGAGAGAGAATATTCCAGGTAGAGGGGATAGCCAATTAAAATGCCCATAGTTAAGATTGCGTATTGTTATGGGAATAGCAAGAAAATCAGTCTCACTTGATCAGAGAGTATGGAGAGCAAGGAACAAGGGAAGGTGGAGAGATGGTAAAAACATAAGAAATCCAGAAATACAAATTGGGGGTAGGAGGGAAGTTATGAAAGACTCTGAACAGAAACGTTTATATTTGATTCTGAAGGTGATAGGAAATCATTGGAGTTTATTGTGTAGGGGAATGACATGGTTAGATCTACACTTTAGAAAAATCCACTGGGCAATTGAATGCAAGATGGACTAGAGCAGGGAAAAGACTTTTTATAGGAGACCTTGCAGTAGGCTATTGCAACAATGCAAATATGAAGTAATCAGTCTCTGCAGCAGGTGTTGGCAATGTCTGAGGAGAGAAGGGACACACCTGAGAGATGTTAAAATGGTAAATTGGGCAGGTATTGTCAACAGATGGGAGAGGGGGGAGGGAGAGAGGGAGGGGGAGGGGGAGGGGGAGGGGGAGGGGGAGGGAGGATGTTGCGAGCCTAGGTGACTGTGAGGATAGAGGTACCCTCAACAGTAATAGTCAAGTTAGGAAGAAGTGAGGGTTTGGGAAGAAAGATAATGAGTTGAGTTTTGGACATGTTCAGTTTAAGATGTCTATGGGGGGGGCAGCTAGGTGGCACAGTGGATAAAGCACCGGCCCTGGATTCAGAAGGACCTGAGTTCAAATCCGGCCTCAGACACTTGACACTTACTAGCTGTGTGACCCTGGGCAAGTCACTTAACCCCCATTGCCCCACAAAAAAAAAAAAATAATAATAATAAAACTGAGGCAGCTAGGTGGCGCAGTGGATAGAGCACCAGCCCTGGATTCAGGAGGACCCGAGTTCAAATCCAGCCTCAGACATTTAACACTTACTAGCTGTGTGACCCTTGGCAAGTCACTTAACCCCAATTGCCCTACAAAAAAAAAAAGATGCCTATGGAACATCTATTTTGTGATATCTAATAAGCAGTAGTAGATGTAAGACTGGAGGCTGAGAGAGATTTGAATGGGACAAGTAGATCTGAGAGTCTTCTTTGTAGAGATGATTATTGAAACTATAGAAACTGGTAAGATCAAGTGAACTAGCATATAAAAAGAGGAAGGCACAAGACAGAGCCTTGTGGGGGCCCTATTCTTAGTTGGTGTGACACGGATGAAGATGCAGCAAAGAAAAAAAAAAGAGGTAGAAAAGAAGCAAGAATGAATAGTATCAGGGAAAACTGGAGATTAACGAAGAGAAGAAGGTGATCAAAAGTGTCAAAGGTTATAGAGAGGTAAATATATTGAGTAAAGGTCTTTAGATGTGGCAAATAAAGGCTCATTAATAACTTTGGAGAGCACTATTTCAGTTGAATGATGAAATCTGATGCCAGACTACAAAGAGGTAAGAAGAGAATGAGAGGAAAGTAATTGGGAGTACCTATTGTAGAAGACATTTTCAAGTAGTTTAGTCACAAAAAAAGGGAGAAAAAATATAGGTTGGTAGCAAGCAAAGATGGATGATCAAAGGGAGAGGTTTTTTGAAGATGGTGGAGACATAGGTATATTAAAGTTGCTTTTTGGTGTTTTTTTTGTTGTTGTTGTTGTTTTTTTAAAGCCATTGAGTCTTGAATTACTCCACTCTCTGCCTTTTAGGATAGCACCATACTAGAGCTTCTATGAGTAAAAAAAAAAGAAAGAGTCCTTAAGGAGGTGTATTTTCTTAGATGCAGAACTTTCTTCTGTAACCCATTCAGTGAGGCAACTTGCCCTCATTACCTTTTGTATTTTAACATTTAAATGTAACCCCAAACCCTAATTACAGTTGAGCCCATTTCCTTCCATTTCATCTATGGTAGAAGTGTGGTAGGCCATGAGGTTCCAAGGTAGCTCATTCTACTTTTGGACAGTTTAATAATCTGTTTCTTTGTAGCATCTACCCATTGCTTCTAGTTCTGCTCTTGGAGTCCAAGAAACAGTTGATCAATAAAACCAGTTATTTCTACAGCCTATTGTTAAGAGCTACTATTTTCCTTCTCATTTCTTTTTATAAGAAATTAATGGTAAGCCTGCTGAAAGGGTCAAGAACATTCTTACAGAAGTCAAAAAGCCAAAAAATGCTAATCATGATTTTTGAAAGAATTGCAACTCTTCTGTAAAAAAAAAAAAGGTGATCTTTCTGATGCCCCCCTCACCCTTGAAATAGAGGTATAGTGAAATGTAACATAGGAATATGTATTGGTAATACTTCTGGTCACTTTCAGAGGTTACCTATAGCTAAAAACACTAAGCAAACACAAAACACCAAGACTGAGAAACAAAAATAATGTAGAATTCTAGTTATGACTTGGACTGCCCATTTAGGTGAAATACCCAGTGAAAGATGTGTTGATCTTGCTCACCAGGCAGTCCTTTATATCTAAAAACCAAGATATCTTTTTTGTTTGTTTTCTATTCAACTAGGTCAGAGGTTCTTAACCCAGAGTTTCTCAACTTAAAAAGAACATTCTGATAATTATATTTCAGTGTAATTAGTTTCTTTTGTAATCTTGTATATTTTATTCATTTAAACAAATTTAAAATGGGTTTTGACTGCCAAAGAGTTCCATGATGCAAAAAGGTTAAGAACCCCAGAATTAGATGCATAATTTAAAAATTATGATATGGCTTACTATTTTGTTCTCTCCTAAAGATTTAAAAGATAGTGGTTCTAGAGCTGGAAGAAACCTCAGAGATCATCTAATCAAATTCCTTCATTTTGTAGTTGAGGAAACCGAGTCTCCAGAAGGTTAAATGACCTAAGGTCATACAGCTAGTAAGTAGCAGAAGCAGAATTCAACCCAGGTCTTCTAACTCCAGAGCCAGTGATCTGGTGAGGGACAGTGATTCTGGGAAAGAAAAGACAGGGGCAGGGTGGGAATTAAAAGAACAGTGTCCTGCTAGAGCCTGATATTTCTTGTTAATTTGGTTCTATATCAATTCTTCTATTCATTTCATTCATATTTTGAGTTTTCAGTAAGTCAGAGCCATTCAAACATCTGCATATAGGGGATTTGGGGAAGATTAGGTGAGAAGGGAAGAACAACTAATTAGCCTTAATTTAGAGAAAAGTATTTGGAGATAATCTTGAGAAGATGGGGTACAGGTTTTTTTGTTTTATTTTAAACAGTAAATGGCCCACAGTTTCACCTAAAACCATCACCAATACTTTTAGATTTATTCTTCAGTCTGCACAGTCTGTAACACAAGTGTTGTTATTCCATATTCCTACAAGAAAAATGAAAATGCTATATTATCCTGAACTCCTGAGTGAGCAATAAAAAAAAAAAAGAGGAACAGCACTTACATTTCCAAAATATACAATATCCCACATGACACTCTCTTCATCCATGTATTTCAAGCGCTGAGAGTTCAGAATGAGAAGCTTGGGTACCTTATTCATGCCAATGGAAACTGGGCCTTCATAGCCAACAGGAATATCATCTGTTCTCGAAAATAGAGCCTTCAAGAAGAAATTCATCTGCAGCAATAGATTAGATGAACAGTTAGCCACATTCACTCCCTACTGACCCCACTGAAACCAGAGAAAAGGCTTGATGCTCGTACAGGGCTTCCTTATCTGATCTCGTACACCACTGAAGAAGCACCTTCTTTCTAGAAGTATTTTGATATTCACTTCTCATACTACATTAGGGCAGCAATAGAAACAAGGCAGGGAGTGGGGTAGAGAGACAGAATGGTGATAACATTAAAGCTTAGATGTGTAAGGATTGGTTTTATAAGATCAATTTCTCTCTCTTTTTTTTTTTTAGTGAGGCAGTTGGGGTTAAATGACTTGCCCAGGGTCACACAGCTAGTAATTAAGTGTCTGAGGCCAGATTTGAACTCAGGTACTCCTGACTCCAGGGCCGGTGCTCTATCCATAAGATCAATTTCTCTTAAACCAAGAAGGGACATAATACAGGGTTCTTTAAATCCCAAGCTTCTTTAATCAAGTAATTTTTTAAAAGACTAAATTATAGAAAATATTTCAGGAATACTACTATTGGGATATGCATTAACCAAATAGTTTTACTCAAAAGGTATATGGCTTTACCATCTACCCTGTTTATATTCCCTTTAGACAACTGGGCCTTGCCATCTAACTTGTGACTATAAGTTTGACACACCTGTCTAGAACACATTATTGGAGGAGTTGGTTTATGAGTATTAAGAAAGGGAAGAGGTGATCTCTACAAGTCAAATAACTTCATCAATAAGCCACATACTGCCAGAAAAATGGAATTAAAATGATGTAAAGGATCTATCAAAATTCTATACATCAAAATTAAAATATATAAAAAATATATGTTACATACACACATATATGTATCCATACACATATGTATATGTATGTATGTATGCACACACACATATACATATACAGCCTTCTAGACCTGGAGAGACATTACCATTGTTGCTATCCTGCTTCTATGAAGTCTGCCCACCCACTACTGACCTTACTACTAGAGGTTCACACCTGTCCCTGCCCCAGCCTAGCATGCCATACCTATGCAGTATAAATAACTGTCTCCCTACCTCTCAAGTCATGCCTGAACTGCAATAGAGAGTGCCAAAGAGTCAAAACCTTCCCCCATCCAGTTTTCATGATAGAACAGTCCTTAGAATTCATACCACTAATGTATCTCTCTACCTCCCTGCTCTACCCCTCTTCACCTTCCTTTGTGACCCAGGCCAGTACCTAGGAGAAACATTCTGAGTTAGAATCGACTAAGTCCAGCACTTACTTACATATTTTATGAAAATCAACCATTTTTGGTTGTTTTCATCGTGGTAAATTCCAGGGTCAGTCATAGTAAGGTATCTTGGCTTCTCATTAACAGTGTTCATGGCCATTGTTTCCCTTGAAACAGTACAGGAGAGAATCTTAACCATATACCACTCACTGGCCCCATATAAAATCCAAGCTTTTCATTTAAAATGCTATGGATTAATTTTTTTTTGGTTCTTAGCACTTAACCAATGAAAACACATGAAGACTTCTTTATTCATGTAGAAAGAATGGGAGTTAATGGAATCCTAGCACTCTAGAGCTAAAAAGGACCATAGAAATCATCTAGTATGGTGGCCTCCTTTTTTGGAACTGGTACTCAAAAATCAAAGGTAGTTAGCAGTAGAGGCAGAACTAGAACCAAGGATTTCCACCTGTAGACCAATGATCCATTCATGCCAAGTATGGTGTAGTACTACAATTAAGATGAATAATGACTTTGGAATTTTAAGGAATCACTAAGTACACATTGAAAAGAATACCTCCCTCCCCCCCCACTGCTCCCACACACTTTCCCCTAACCCCCCTAAGCAACAAATGGCTTGACTAAAGAGGTGAACCATTCAGAAGTAGAACATCAGGCAGCAATAAGACCTCATTATAGGCTTCCATCTTTACTCTTAAACCTCCTGCTCTCAAGTAGATCAGTCAATTAGTATCACCTGGGGAGATTCCCTGAGGTCAAGGACTTCTTAAGCTGTCAATAGGTTTCCCCTCCAAGCTCTTTGAAAGGAATGTGCCATGAAAAACCAAGGTACTGACTTCTCTCTCAATAATTGTTTTTATTTCCTCCCACTTTTCCCCCTTTTCTCTAAAGGCTTTTCCTCAATTGTCTGATATAGTAGGATGGTATTTATCAGAAATGTTAGAGAACACCAAGTACCCAAATATAATTATAGGGACTCTCCATGAAACCCCTACATGGCTTATAGTGACCCCATATGGCATCCACAAATTTTGGCAGTATTACTAGATTCTGGATGTCCTGTTGCTAGCACTTAGCTGTAGACCAGAAGTGTCAAGAAAGCTGTCAATTTATGGTATGAGGCCTCTAACACTATGCAGTGGTGCTATAACTGGATTAAAATGCTGTTGAGAAATAGTTAACAAAATAAAAAATACAATACAACATAGCTAATGTTAATTTGAGGTTTTCTAAATCACTATGTAAAAAGCTGGTTTATGTTTCTATTTCATTAGTCCTGTGACTTAGAATAGCAGTTTGCTTAGGTTTCAAAGCTGAATGGCTTTGAATTTCATAAGGGCTTCATCAGATTTTAAATTCTGTTTCTTCAGAACAGGGGGATCTCTTCCATGAGAGGTAGGTTTGCATCATTAGTGTCTGTGGCCTTGTTGAGGATTACAGTTAAAGCCAGTCTGTGAGGGACAAAGAATGCTGAGTCAGATATAGGCAAGGCCAAAGTTTACTTCAAAGAATCTCAGAGTCTAAAGCTGGAAAGGGCCATTGCAGACCATCCAGTCCAATCATCTCAGAAAAAGAAATGAGGAAATTGAGAGGCCCAGAAAAGGGAAGTAATATGCCTGTTAGTAAGCAGTATAGCTGGAAGATTTCCTTCCATCTTCAGAACCACTGTTCTTTCATTTTACGTAGGGATACCCTTCTATCTATGACACTTTTCTAATGATACTAAACATCAACTCAGTTAAGGCCTGAAGAACACCTTCTTAGTGGCTGAAAAACTCAAGAAGTAATTAGAAGTACTCTAAAAGAATTAAGTTTGGGGGCAGCTAGGTGGTACAGTGGATGAAGCACCAGCCCCGGATTCTGGGGACCCGAGTTCAAATTTGGCCTGGATACTTGACACTTACTGGCTGTGTGACATTGGGCAAGTCACTTGGCCCTCATTGCTCTGCAGAAAAAAAAAGAAAGAAAAAGAAAGAATTCAGTTTGGAGCCCCTCTGTAAAGTAAAGTTTCACTTTCCTTCTGGTCTTTTAAGTCTCCTAATTCGGGGGCAGCTAGGTGGCACAGCGAATAAAGCACCAGCACTGGATTCAGGAGTACCTGAGTTCAAATCCGGCCTCAGACACTTGACACTTAGTACCTGTGTGACCCTGGGCAAGTCACTTAACCCTCATTGCCCCACCAAAAAAAAAAAAAAAAGAAGTCTCCTTATTCAATCCTTCCCATAAAAGGATGGCAAGAAAATCTTCTATTAACTTCCTAAACATCATATGCTTCCTCCTTTAGACAGGAAACCCAGAAGGCTTTGATGAGTCTGAGTAGAGCTAAGCAAAGCTTATGCTTTATACCCTAGCTTTTTAAACTGTGGGTCACAAGCCCATATAGGGTAGCATAACTGAATGTGGGGGTCCTGAAAAATTTGGCAACAGTAAAAGGTTATGTATATTTATTTTATATGCCTATATATCTGGGGTAACATAAAAATTTATCAGGAAAAGGGGGTCATGAGTGGAAAAAGTTTAAGAATCCCTGCTTTAGACAACCCCTGGCTTAAACCCCTAGAGACCACCTCTCACCTCTTGGATGAATTTGTCTGTTACCATATCCAGCACTCAGTTGCTCTTAATCACCCAACATCATGCTATGAGCTTGAGATCATAAATCATTTATTTTTCCATGGGAACTTTAATTTTCTTTTTAAATAGACCCCTAGAAACCTGTAAGGCGCCTATGTATGACAGTCCTAAAGATATCTTATCCCAGGAAACCCTTTTTAATGCTTCCTTAGTTGCTTTCACCTGTTTCTCTCCTCTGGTGGAATTTCCTAATGATTGGGCCTGATTGGCCTATATAACATCCCTCTGGAGTAACAGCCTTCTTAGAGCTGAAATCTCTAATTTCCTCCTGCTTTATCTTCATTAGCTAAATGAGAAAAAAGGAATTTAATGAAAGAATATGGGCAGTTTAGAGACAAACTCTTTCATTTCACCTTTGAAAATGACCAATGTAACCATCACAACTTAGACATATTGCCCTTCAGTTAGCATTTTTGAACATTTAGCAAACTGGTGAAATCTATGTTAAGGGGTAAGATTGGCAAAGGCATATTTACTATCATAGATGGGCATTTTTAGTTTTTTAAGATACTTCAGGGTTTGGGGTTTTTTTTTTTTTGGTAGTATATAGATAATATGTAACCTTTTACACAGTTGCCCTGCACATTAAAATGTGATTTTTAAAAAACACTTGCTCTTTTTCTCTTTTTTCTTCTATCATATGGCTTAAAATATCATTGGAAAATTTACATGAGAGACATAATGTCTCTGTTTAAACAGCATGGACATTGTGTCCTTCTAACTCTGAGAAATTTCTTCCTGGTTGCAAGCATCTTCTGCATTCCATGCTTACTCAGTTCTCAGACACTCTCTCTAGCAGGTTCTTGGAACTTTTCAAGTAATTACTTTTTGGGTATCAAGGGACTTACAACAACCAAAGAGCATGTTGCTCATCTCAGTCATTGTCTGGGTGCATTGACACCCATTTTAAAGGCATTGACACTATTTTGTGTGACTGGCCCCATGATTGAGATCACATAATTGCAATAATTAGGAAGCTCACCTCAGGATATTATCAAAGTGACCCACCCAAACCCAAGTCCATATGGTTGGAAATAGCTAATGAGTCAGTTAATGTGCTATGTCCAGGAGTAATGGGTACTCAATATGGATAGCATGAAGGTATAATTTACCAACTTTCCAACTGATTAAGGTTTTCAAGTGGACATTTTTAGCATTCTGCAATTCACATAGAGTTCAAATCATTAACAGCTTTGATGGCTGAGACAAAAAGAGGAAAGTAGCAGACATTTTAAGGCAGAGTTGACAGAAACTAAAGAAACATTTCTTTTAATCACATTACTTTCCTCTTTCTTTCTTTCCCCATTATAAAAATGTAACATTACAGAAACTACAACATATATGTATATGTGTGTATGTATATATATATATACATATATATATAAATATAAATATATATAAATAAAATGGCCTTTGAGACACTTAAACCAAATAATTAAAGCAGTTTGGGACACCCTCTGTCCAGGTAGCACATGGATTCCCCAGATAATAGTTTTTATGGTGTCAGGTACTAGGCTAAGTGCTTTACAAATATTATCTCAATTGATCCTCACAATAATAATAGAATCTTTATAGTATGTTCTTTTATTATTCTGATTTTTTTTTAACAGATGAGAAACCTGAGATTAAGGGATTTGCCCAAGGTCATAAAGCTAATAAATATCTAGGGCTGGATTTGAACTCAGATCTTCTAGATTCCAGGCCCACTGCTCTGTCCACTGAGCCACTTAATTGTCTCTGAGACCAGACTACCCTAGGCTTAAGGTAGTCTGTACATCTGCATATGCTCAAAATCCATGAACTCCTACTGATTGATTTATCTTTACTATTAAGTCAGAGGACACAATTTGTTTAAAACATAGGCTTTTAATGAAATAACACAGAAGAAAAGTAGTAATAAAACATTTCCTAGAATTAACAATCTACAAATGGGAGTAGTGGACACATAAAGGGAACACTGGGAATGCACACATCCCGAAGGAACATGTATGCCCACCATTCACACATGAAGAGAAAAGGCATGCCCTCAATGGTGAGTGGATCCTGAGGTCTTCTGGTGATGATATTGTGCTGCTTCTTCTGCAAGGCCTGCCCCTCCCTGGTTCCAAGTGGTGTGGAGTCTCTGTTGTATGGGTGTTCAGGAAAGACTAGCACCTCTAATGTCAGGGGCTGCTGAGCTCTTCTCAGGGCTGCTCATCCATCTTTGTTGTTCACCTTCACCCAACTCACCTGTGACTCCAAGAAGCTGTAGCATGTGCAGCAGCCAGACCCCAGTAAACTTATCTCTGCAGACAGGCTAAACCATGGGGAGGGTAACCAACAGGCATTAAAACAGTTGGTGAATTAGGGGGATGTCTATTCCATGCATGTGAAGACTCCCCCTGACAGAATGAGCAGATGAGAACAATTTGTTCCAACAACTATGAAGGCAGCTAAAGCAGACACTGGGGAGCACTCAGAGCTTAGTCAGACATCAGAGATGCCAAGGTCATTCACTGCATCCTGGTCCATAACTGGTCGTCTTGATTTTTGTCTGGACTTTGATGACTCTGGAAGAGAGAGTAAGATTGATGACTGTTCAGCAACACCTCACTTAAATTCAATTCATACACAAGTCAAGATATCACCTTGTGGGGCAGCTAGATGGCACAGTGGATAGAGCACTGGCCCTGGAGTCAGGAGGACCTGAGTTCAAATCCGGCCTCAGACACTTAACACTTACTAGCTGTGTGACCCTGGGCAAGTCACTTAACCCCAATTGCCTCACTAAAAATTAAAAAAAAAAAAAGATATCACCTTGTGATGTCATTGGTCCTCTTCCAAAGAAGGATGAACAAGGAAGTCCCTGCTGAACATGTAGCATCCCCCTGGATGCATAGTCTTTGATGGATACATAAACTCCACCAGGCACTGCTCCCTACAGGTCTCAAGTGACTGATGCACAGTGTTGCTTCACTGTCACTGGTTCTGTGTTCACTTCTGGCTGCTGCTGGGGGGCAGATCTACTGAGCATGTGGTTATTGAACTTCTTTCTGCTTCTAGCTTCTGATAGCATCTGTTCCTCTTTGGAAAAGTGGGCTCTGCTATGCTATTTTAGTGTAAAGTCCATAGGTTTTATTTGTCTCTTTAGGTCTTTTAGAAAGTAGAAGCCCTTAGACTAGGCAAAGTTCTTTCTAAGAGTTGAGAGAAGAACATTCTGGCTTTCTCCCCCACTCCCAACAAGTGATCTGTCTCTTCCTTTTGGAGCCTTGGATAGAAACTCCTTTTAAAAAAATCTCCAGAAGAATATTCTTTACATTATACACCAACCACTGGAAAACACAGAGGCCAGTCTCTCCTAGCCAGCTATTGCCCTCAGGCCCAGTCCTATTTTTTGGTTTTTTGTTTGTTTGTTTTGTGGGGCAATAAAGGTTAAGTGACTTGGCCAGGGTCACACAGCTAGTAAGTGTAAAGTGTCAGGCTGGATTTGAACTCAGATCTTCATGACCCCAGGGCCAATGCTCTATCCACTGCACCACCTAGCTGCCCCCTCAATCCTATTTTTTGAAATATATTTTCAGATTATTGCCAGGGGCTTGGATATCTTCCAGATAATGCTCTCTTGTTTAGGGTAGAAATTCTTAGGACTTCCTGTTTAATCCCAATTTCAGAGTTCTGTATCTACAAAACCATTTCTGGGAGTAAAGCCATACTATAGAAATCCCAGAAGGCTAAGTCTGACCTCGTATAATATTTTGGGGATTCTGCATCCTTTTGTGACTCTTACAAAAATGACTAAGCAAGCACAAAAATTAATCCTATGGGGTAACGTCATTGTCTCTCCAAAAATAGCTTCTTTCTTGGTCTTTCATATGTATGCAACAGCAAAACTTTGTGCTCTTTCTTACATCTTCCCCCAGTGGAAGAATTTTCAGTCCCTGCAAATCTTATGAAGTATACCACTATGTCTATGAGTATAAGGCATAGAGAACAAAAACTAGCAAATCATAGTTTATATATTTAACACAACTACCAGTTAACACAGTGTTGTGGGCAGCTGCTAGAAGTCATCCTTTAACTTCAGGTATTGAGATAATGTAAATGATGGACCCAACACAAGCAAGAGGGTTATTAAAGAATAGATTTACTTAACTTATTAGAATATACTTTTTAAACATATGGCAAGTATACATGTTGATAGTGTTGATACTGGCTCATTTATGGTTCAGTTTTGCCCTAAGAACTTTCCTTGCCACTGTACCCAGATATCTTGGGAGGAGAGAGTGAGGCTGGTGACTTTTCACAGTCCTGCCTCACTTAAATCCAATTCACTGAAAGTCATGACATCACCTCCTGATGTTGTGGTCCTCTTTGAGAATGGCAAAACAACAACTGGCCAAACCCAAACTGCATAGCCAGCACTAGAGGAAGAAATCCTAAATCAGAAACATAGCAAAAATAAATGCATAAAAGTTAAACAATATAATTCCTCCCCCCTCAAAAGAAAGGCATAGAATATGAAAGAATGAAGTCAAGAAATCCTAGGTTTACATTCCCTTCTATAGAAGGACTGAGTCTCAAAACTAAACAATCTGGTCCATGTGGTGGGACACCAAATTTTTTCACAAGGAATGTCCAAGTATAAAGAGGTGGCTATGAGCAGAGAAATGCCATGAAAATCAGAGCTAGCACCAATATGATTTTCTCCCACCCTCCCTTCCCTCCCTCTTCCCCAAGACAGAAAGCAATCTAATATAGGTTATATATGTGCAATCACATTAAACGTATTTCTGCATTTGTCATATTGTGAAAGAAGAGTCAGAGGGAAATAAAACAGTCCAAAAGTAGAAACAGTATGGTTCAATCTACATTCATAAACCACAGTTCTTTTTTCTGGATGTTGAGAACTGAAATTCTTTGAAATTGTTTTTGACCATTGCATTGCTAAAAAGAGCCAAGTCTATCACCATTATTCATCACACAATGTTGCTGTTACTGTGTACATAGTTCTCCTGGTTCTGCTCCTCTCAGTCAGCATCAATTGATGTAAGTCCTTCCAGGTTTCTCTGAACTCCTCCGGCTAATCATTACTATTCACATTGATTTTTTAAAACTTTGTGTTCTAAATTTTCTTCCTCCCATCTTCCTCATCCTTCCCTATGAAATCTAGCAATTCAATAGAAGTCGTATATGTGCAGTTATGCAAAACATCTTCTCATTAGGTTGTGAAAGAAAATAGACAAAATACCTTTAGAAAGAGGAGCTAACAAATAAAATTATACTTCAATCTGTATTCAGATACCCTCACTTCTTACTCTGTTGATGGTTTGCATTTTTCATATGTCCTTCTGATATCATCCTGCTCATCATTTCTTTCACATTTACTATTGCTAACTGTATTACCCTCCATCTTATTCCCTCTGCTTGATATTTACTCTATTTTCTATCTTCCTTCACCCTATCCCTCCTTGAAAGTGTTTTCCTTTTTACTGCCCCCTCCCCTAATCTGCCCTTCCTTCCTTCGCCTCTTCCCCCCACCTCCATCTCCTTCCCCTCCCACTTTCCCTCAGGGCAAAATATATTACTATACCCCCTGGAGTGTGTATGTTAATCCTTTTTTGAGCCAGTTCTGATGAGAGTAAGGTTCACTCGTTCCCCTGCTCCTCCCCCCTCTTCCCCTCCCCTCCATCAGCTTTATATTGTTTCTTTTATGTGAGCTACTTTTCTCCAGTCCACCTCTCCCTTTCCCTTTCTTCCATTGCATTCTCCTTACCCCATAACTTTATTTTGAATATGTCATCATGGGTTAGCTAGGTGGCACAGTGCACAAATCAACAGCCCTGGACCCAGCAGGCCCCCAGCCCATATCTAGCCCCAGACATAAGCCACCCCACCCTGTCTGTCCCATAAAAACCAAGGATAAACAAAAAATAAATGCTTTACAGATATCATCCCTTCATATTCAATTCACACGTATGCCCTCTGTCTAAGTATATTCCTTTCAGTTGCCCTCATACTGAGAAAGATCTTATGAGTTAGAAGCACTATCTTCCCATGTAGGAATGTAAACAGTTTGATCTTTTAATATGCTTCTCTGGGGTCTTGTATTTGAAAGTCAAATTTTCTATTCAGTTCAGGTTTTTTCATCACAAATGCCTGAAAGTCCTCTTTTTCATTGAAGTCCCCCTTTTCCCCCTGAAAGATTATACAAAGTTTTGCTGGGTAGGTGATTTTTGGCTGCAGTCTCAGTTCTTTTGCCCTCCAGAATATCATGTTTCATGGCTCTGGTCCTTTAATGTAGATGCTGCTAGATCTTGTGTTATCCTTACTGTAACTCCGCAGTATTTGAATTCCTTTTTTCTAGCTGCTTGCAATATTTTCTCCTTGACCTGGGATCTCTGGAATTTGGATATAATATTCCTGGAAGTTTTCCTTTTGGGATCTCTTTCAGGAGGTGATCAGTAGATTCTTTCAATTTCTATTTTACCTTCTGCTTCTAGAATATCAGGGCAATTTCCCCTGATAATCTCTTGGAAGATGCTGTCTAAACTCTTATTTTGGTCATGGTTTTCAGATAGTCCAATGATTTTCAAATTATCTCTCCTGGATCTATTTTCCAGGTCAGTTGTTTTTCCAAGGACATATTTCATATTGCCCTCTATTTTTAAATTCATTTGGATTTGCTTTACTGTATCCTAGTTTCTCATAAAGTCACTAGCTTCCATTTGTTCAATCCTAATTCTTAGGCAATTATTTTCTTCTGAGAGCTTTTGTATCTCCTTTTCCATTTGGCTTTTCAAGCTGTTGACTTTTTTCTCATGACTCTCCTGCATCACTCTCATTTCCCTTTCCATTCTTTCCTCTACCTCTCTAAATCTTCCTTCTATCTCTCCTACTTTCTGTTCAAAGTACCTTTTGAGCACTTCTATGGCCTTAGACCAATTCATATTTTTCTTTATTTTTTTTTGTGAGGCAATTGGGATTAAGTGACTTGCCCAGGGTCACACAGCTAGTAATTGTTAATTGTCTGAGGCCAGATTTGAACTCAGGTCCTCCTGACTCCAGGGCCAGTGCTCTATCCACTGCGCCACTTAGCTGCCCCCATATTTTTCTTGGAAGCCTTGGATATTGGAGCTTTGACTTTGTTATTATCTTCTTCTGAGGGTGTATTCTGGTCTACTTTGCCCCCCCCCAAAAAAAACCAAAACTTTCTATAGTCTGCTGCTTTCTTTGCCTACTCATCTCAACTTGGAAGCAGATGTCTGATTAAAATCTGATTCTCTATGGTCAGAAGCTTGGCATACCTGTGCCTGTCCCCCACTGGGCTGCCACCACTTGATTCAGCCCACTGGTTCAGACCCAGGGCACTTTGCCCCAACTCCAGCAGATACTACGGCTACTTCACCCCGGCCAATCGCCAAACACCCTCTCCAGTCTGCCAGCCGAGCCTCAGAAGAAACCCTGGTGCTGAAGACTCTGAGGCGCTGGACGCGTGGTCTGTTCCTGGCTGGGTCTGGACCGCTCACTGAGCTTTTCTCTCAGCTGGATCAACAGGTGATCCCAGTTACCATCTTTGGCTGGAAAATTGTCTCACTCTGTTCTTTTGTGAGTTAGGCTGCTTGGGAGGTTTTTTTTTTATGGCATTATTTGGGAGTGAGTGGATGGGTTTATTGGGAGCTTGTGGGAGTTACAGCCTCTCCTGCACCATCTACAATTAATATTTTGTAAAGACAAAAAAGATAGAAAAAAAAGTGAGACATAAAAAATCAGTAAAACAGATCAATATATCAAAAAAGCCTAAAAATACCTATATACAATGTACCACTCCTATGGACCTCCCATCTTTGAAAAGGAGTGAAATAGGATTGTCCTACCATATCTCTTCCTTGGAGCCATGAATTTTATAATTTTGCAACATTCAGTTTTGATTATAGTGTAGTTTTTAATTCTATTTATGTTGTTACAGCATGTTATTTTCTTTGCTCACTTCACACTGCATCAAATTTTGTAAGTATTTTCTTACTTTTCTGTATTCAACATATTTATTTTTTCTTGCAGAATATTAGTATTATTCCATTACATGCTTGGACCATAATTTTTTTTTAGCCTTTCCTCAATTGGTGGGCATCTAATTTACTTCTGATTCCTTGTTGCCATAGAAAGTGTTGCTACAAATACCTTGATTTATATTGGGAACTTCCTTTTTATCACTGACCTCTTTGGAGTATAAGCATAGTAATTGAATATCTAGGTCAAAGGGTATGGACATTTTAATTATTTTATTTGCATAATTCCAAATTGCTTCCCAAAACCATTCTGCTAATTCTCAGCTCCACTGGCAATGCTTCTTTGTACCTGTCTTCTCACAACTTTTTTCAACCTTTGTCATCTCTGAAGATTTGCTGGAGGTGAAGTAAAACCTTAGGATTATTTTGATAAGCATTTTTTTTCTTACTAGTGATTTGGAATGCTTTTTTTTTACATGATTATTAATATTTGCAATTCTTTTTACACCAAGAAAACAGGTTCTCTACCAGCCAGCATCATACCATCTATTCATAGAACCATTGTTTATGGAAATTGGAGAGATTTTAAATGCTGTGTGTAAGTTCACTTACCTTGGCAGCATATATGTTTTTCCTTCATTCTCAAAGAGGGTGATGTTGTGATTTGCACTGAATTGAGGTGCGGGAGAGCTGTGAAAGCTCATCAACCTCACTCTTTCTTCCAGAGCCATCTGGGTACAGTGGCAAGATATATATCAGAATGGTTGGAGATGGCCCTGGATATTTAAGGTAATTGAGGTCACACAAATAGTTAGTGTCTGAGGTGAGATTTGAGCTCAGGTCCTTCTGACTCCAGGGCCAGTACTCCTTCTACTATGCCACCTAGCTGCCCCTAACTTGCCAGTATACTCTCCAGGGATGTCCAGACAGATGATGAGGTTGATGCATGCATTTCCAAAGGTAGCTCAGTGTTTGGGGGGCTCTGAATGAAAGTATGGAAGAGAAGAGGCATTAAACTGCCTACCAAACTGATGGCTTATAGAGCTGTTATATGCTTGTGAAACCTGGACAGTGTACCAGCACCATGCCAAGAAACTGAAATGCTTCTCTGAATTGTCTTAGGAAGATTCTGAAGCTCTCTTGACAAGATAAAGTGCCAGACACTGAGGTCCTTTCTCAAAGCATTCAAACTCTACTGTGGAGAACACAGCTCCATGGGTTGGCTGTGTTGTTCAAATGACAAAAGTATGTTTGCTTAAATTTTTTTTTCTAAAAGACTATTTTAAGGAGAAATCATATAAGGCAAGCATTAACAGGGAGGTCAGAAGAAGTAATACAAAGATATTCTTAAAGTCTCTCTTAAGAACTTTGGAATTGATAGTGAGACAGGAGAAACTGGCACAGGACCATCTAGCCTGGTGTGCCTGCACCAAAGAAGGCACTGTATTCTTTGAGCAAAGTAGAATTGCAAAGCAGCTCAAAAATGTGAGATGTACAGATTTGGAGACATCTCTACTCTAAATGTTCATATGGACTAGTTTTGCTCAACTTGTTGTGGGATCTTCCAAGCTTGTATTGTTCTGATCAGCCTTGACTCCAACATAGTGATGTCATTTTGGTCTCTTCAAGAATGAAGGACAACAACCAAGAATACATCTCCTAAAAATAGTTTTGAGAATTATATCATCTTCTTTTCTAATTTTTAATGGTATGATCTTTATTATTAAAGATCACATATTCATTTTGAATTTATTTTGGAATATGGCATAAGATGTTGGACTAAGCCTATTTTCCTCTAGGATGATTTTAAGTGTTTCTAGCATTTCTTTAATCAAATAAAGAGTTCTTTCCTGAAAGATTTATGTTTCCCAATTTATTGAATTCCCCTTTTATGAAAAAAATATAATCCTAATATCTAAACAAAAAAGGATAAAGTAAAAAAAGAACTATAAAACACTATCATGCATATAAATGAAAAAAATTTAGATATAATCTTGTAAAACTATAGCAATTTATCCAAGAATTGCTATTGAGTTCTATTGTTTAAGGTTCTCCATTGTCTAGTCTGTTCCACTGATTTACTTCCCTATTTTTAAAGCAATACCAAATGTTTTTGATGACTTCAGATTTATAGTACAGTTTGCCTATATAAGAGCCATTCTTTCCCACCATTCCTAACTTTTTTTCATTATTTCAATTGACAGTCTAGATATTTTGTTTTTCCATGTGAATTTTGTTATCTTATCAAGTTCTGTAAATGTTTTTTGGAAGTTTGGTTGACATAGTATTAAAACTATAAATTAATTTTGGAAGTGCTATCATTTTTGTTATATTAGTATGCCTCAGTCACAAGCACTGAATATCCCTCCAGTTATTTATGTTGTTCTTTATTTCTTTATTTTTTTTTCTAGGGCAATGAGGGTTAAGTGACTTGCCCAGGGTCACAGAGCTAGTGTCAAGTATCTGAGGCCAGATTTGAACTCAGGTACTCCTGAGTCCAGGGCCAGTGCTTTATCCACTGTGTCACCTAGCTGCCCTCTGTTCTTTATTTCTTTAAGGAACATTTTGTAATTGAATTGATACAAGTATTTTGTTAGCTTTGGTAGATTGATTACCAAATATTTTATGTATTTGGCAGTTTTTAAAAAGTATATTTTCCTTCTTGTTTTTGGATTGTATTACTATTATAATACAACAATGCTATTGGTTTTTGCGGCTTTATTTAGCAGCTTGTAGTGCTGCTGATATTACCTTTTTCACTTGATGTCTTTGTTGATTCCCTAAAAATAAATAAACCATCATGTTAATAGTAGTCTTAATTCCTCTTTTCTATCTTTAAATCTTTCATTTATTTTTTTCTTCTCTTATTGCTAGCATTTTTAGATCTATATTAAATAGTAGTGGGAAAATTGGGTATACTTGCTTTACTCCTGTTTACTGTGAAATCTTCTAGTGTATTCCATTATATTTGAGTCTTGGTTTTGCTTTTAGATAGATACTTTTTATAGTATAATATTTTCCTTTATGCCTATACTTTATAGCATGAGTTAATGTTATACTTGTCAAAGATCTTTCTGCATAAATTGAGATAAACATGTAGTTTTAATATTCTTTTTTTTTGAGGCAGTTGAGGTTAAGTGACCTGCCCAGGGTCACACAGCTAGTGTCAAGGGTCTGAGGCCAGATTTGAACTTAGGTCCTCCTGAATCCAGGGCCGGTGCTCTATCCACTCCGCCACCTAGCTGCCCCAATCATGTAGTTTTGGATGTTTTGTTTTTAATATGATTAATTAGGTTGAGTGATTACTTTTCTGATAGAAATCCAATTTGGTCATAATGAATGATTTCTTGGATGAATTATTATAGTTTGTTTGACAGTATTTTATCCAAATTTTATATATTGGTATTAATAGCATTTTCCTATAGTTCTCCATTATTTACTTTTTTTTTTTTGTGAGGCAATTGGGGTTAAGTGACTTGCCCAGGGTCACACAGCTAGTAAGTGTCAAGTGTCTGAGGCCGAATTTGAACTCAGGTCTTCCTGAATCCAGGGCCTGTGCTTTATCCACTGCTCCCCCTAGCTGCCCCCTCTTTATTTACTTTTGATGGAGGAGGCTAAATAGGGTTAACAGATAACCTATCAATCCTCCTAAAAGGGTTAACAGAGAAACTAAGGTTTGAGTTTTTCTATCAACAAACACTATCAATAGAAGCCTAAGGAGAAAGCAACCAGGGATCATTAACCATTAATAGCCATTAATATTCTTACAGGACAGGAAACAGTAATTGCATGTGGAAACCAGATCTTAAAGTAAAGAAAAGGATACCATAAACAGAGAGACCCTTGGGGTCTGACAAGTTTGAGCATATCTTTTTGAAGATGTGCAGAAGGACCAAATGTGTCCTTAGGTTTACCTTACAAAATATATTTTTTAAAATTATAAAAGTATTTTATTATTTTCCAGTTACATGTAGAGATAGTTTTCAATATTTATTTTTATAAGATATCTAGTTTCAAATTTTTCTCCCTCCCTCACCAAGAAAGCAAGCAATCTGATATAGGTTATATATGTACAATTACATTAAACACATTTCTTCATTAGTTTGGTGTGGAAGAAGAATCAGAGCAAAAAGTAAAAACCTCAAAAAAGAAAAATAATAGCACCAAAAACAAAAGAAATAGTATGGTTCAATCTGCATCCATATTCCACAGTTCTTTTTTTTTCTGGATTTGGAGAGCATTTTCCATCACCTTATGATATTTAAACCCCAAAAACACATCCCTAGGGAAAATGGTATCCACCTTGGAGGATGTTGTAGAACCCCAGGAAGTACAAATTAGGATATGAACCTCCCTAAGGAGGACCTGAGTTCAAATCCGGCCTATCTAGCCTAGAGTTCTAGCCTGGTTTGGTTCTTCCTCAAGTCCTCTGTCATGAGCCTTCTTCAACCACAAACTGCCTTAAACTGAGTGTGGAAGCTTTTTATAGGTCTGGATTAGAGTCGGTCCTTACACACTGCTTCAAGCTGATTGGTAGGTGCCATCCAAATCCATTGGTTCACTGGACTTGAAGTTGGTCTCAAGTTCGAAGTCTTTAGCTTCTTAGAACAATACCTCTTTAAGGGCCAGCCAGGTGTGGTTACAATCTAATTAACTTGAAGTTAATCAGCAGTCAATCACTCTCACTTAATTCAATCAGTTTAGATTAATCTCCAGGTGAGCCTTTGAGTATCTGCCAAATCCCATTATTTTCTCACATTCCCCCCTGTGCTTCATTAAGAAACATTGTTTCCTTAATGAAACAATAACATTACAGATACTTACCACTAACAATGTAAAGGGAATGAAAAGAGAGAAGATAAATTGAGGGATGCATTGACAATAAATTCAAGGTGGTGCTCCCCTTTAGAAGGTGGCCATTACGAATAATGTAAAACAGGAGAATGTCCATTTAAGTCATTGGAAGTCTTTTCTCAGATGATTCTTGGGATGTCCTCTGGGTGTAGTTGTGGAATGGAAGTCTTTTCGGGTGTTAATGTGTGGATGCTGATAATCAGCCAGGAAAATTTCCTACAAAATAGAGCTTAACACAACTTTAAATAGCTTTGCCAATAATCAAATCAAATATCCAAAAGTATTTTTTTAATGAAATCTTAGGTTAATAGGAGAAAATTGCCCTTCAACTGAACTCCAAACATAACCCAGATAGCTAGCAGATAAAAGAACCTACCTGGTAACTTCTTTTCCCTAAGGATAGCGGGGAAATCTCAGCATCCTCATCCTTGCCAAACCCTTTTTTTTTGGAATCCTGTAATATTATCATAATGCTTCTGTATTTCCTCCATAGTTGTTATAACTGAAATTGTTAAACTACTTTTACTTTGGGTTGATTTGTATTATGTTAATGAAGTTATTTTGTAACCTATGAGCAAAAAACCCCTTAAAAACCCTTAGAAAGAAGGAGTCTCTGAGCTCCCTTCTGAGGAGGTGGGGCCTCCAACATGATCATGTTATATTTCTTAGGACAAATTAAATTGGTATTATGTTTTTTTCTGTCTGTCTCTGATCTGGTTTTTAGCCATGTTTTCTTATCTGTTTTTGTTAGGAGATATGTTTTCTCATAATTTTTCGTAGGAGGACAGGTATGAAAACAAATTGTAGGAGATACTATAGGATTAATTTCTCTGATCTGTTTGTAGGAGACAGGCAGATTAAACTATTTAATTTTCTACAATATACATATATACATAAATATATGTATATACAAATAATATATAGATACATATACACATTCTAAATGCATTGTATTTGGAATGGTATTAAAAAGAACATGAGGAAAGAATGATGAAAATATTGAATCACCTGAAGAAACTAGGGCTAAAAGATTTATGGCATCTCCAAAATGAGACTGATAAAATAGGCTTAACTATATATTCATACATGTAGCTATATGTACACATGTATCAATGTGCACAATTTTATGTATATACACATTTTACCAGTCACAATATTTTAATTACTCTTTCTCCATGTTTTTAAAGTATCTTTCCAAATTCAAAGAGATCATTAGGTACACCAATTCTATGTAGTTCTTGACTCTGAATGTGTTTTCCATAAGTCAACAGAAAGTGGCTGGTATATCTTGGGGCACTTTGGAGCATGCCCCTAAACTGGTAGAATCCATTTGGACAGAAAAAAAGTTAGTTTCTCATTGTTTTCTTGTGAAAGAATGTTAATGAATAATATCCACTAGGTAAATCTATTATAAAAAAACCATTATTAACATAGCCCTTCAAATATAACTCCCATTTAGTTTCTAGACTGATTTCACATTATTCCCCTTTATCCCACATGAACGCCATTTAACACAGAGATAGAGATAGAGATAGATATATTCTCCTTATACAACATTACATCTTCTACTGCTGGGCCTTTACACAACTTTCTTCAGTGTCTATTATGCCTTCCTTCTCCACCTTACCACTATGGATTTCTATCGTACTTCAATACTCAGCTCAAAAGCTTCCTCATGTTTGAAGTTTTTCTTGATCCAATAGGGCACTTAATGCTTTTGCTAACCCAGAATTACATTGTCCTTAATTTGTATCTCACTATTAGTATCTGACTATGTAGATGCTGTAAGGGGCTAAAATTCTAGCTATAGTATCTAAAATCTAATGAGTGGTCACCAATAAATTATAAGCTTTAGCAAGAGTATTTAAGTGTTTAAGTATTTATTAAAGAGCATTAGGATCAGAGAGAAAGGTAAAAATCTAACTATTTCTAAGAGACCCCATCATCCGATCCACCATGGTAAGGTGAGGAACCAAAAGAGAAAGAGCCCCTCTGGCAGCATCCACTTCCTACTTCGTGTCCTCCTCCCAGAAATGGGAGGCTCCTCAAGTTGATTGGCTGGTAGCCTTGATAGACAGTACCCATGAGCAAACGTCACTTCCTGATGCCAAGGACCTTGACCGCATGGCTTGCCCTCAGAGGCCTTCTCTTCATGGTGGAGCTTTTCTACAGTAAGTCTCCAGCAGGTGGCATCATTCCAATTGTTACAATACCTAATTATGCATGTTGAATTGAATTCAATTGGTTAGTCAATAAACATTTATTAAATGCCTAATATATTCCAAGTATATTTTTCACAATTTACTGCAGGTTAAAGGAGATTACAAAAGATAAAAATAGACAGTTTATGTGATTAATATATGTGCTGCTACATGAATAAAATCCCTACTACTAGAATTTCAAAAAAGAAACAGACTGTGATAATATATGAACTAAATATCTTAGATAAAACTCATTTCCAAAAACTATATTTTCTCAAATATTGCATATTCAAATTAAAATAACAAATTTTCAAGACAAGACAAACTAACATTAATTTGAATCTTAGAAAATATTGGAAAAAATATTGGAAAAAAACAAATAATCAAAAAATAGATTAAAATTAGTAGGTTGGCCTAAATTATGTCATTCAAATACTAGTTCCAAAAAAATAAATCAGGGCTGGTAGTTTTGGCATATATTTAAGTGGAATTCAATTCAGAAAAAAATGGCAAGCACTCAGGAATTACACAGTGGCAAAAGAAATAAAGATAAAAAGGTAATACTTCTTAATTAATATACCCTGCAAAATATTTCTAGTTAAATTATTAAAGGAATATTGACAGTAATACAAAATAAATAGACTAAAACAGAATAGGGGACTTTAACAACCCTTTATTAGAATATGACAAATCAAATAGATAAATTATAAAGAATTATATTTTTGAATTATTTACTTAATAAGTTGGAATTATTAGCTGTATGAGGAGAACAAAATGGAAAATACATTTTTCCAAGTGCACATTGAATTCTAACAAAAATTGATCACATACCATTTCATGAAGAAACCTTACATAAATTAAAATGGCAAAACTTTTACTTCCTGTATTTTCAGATAATGTAATAAAATTAGTATCACAAAATAGCATCAAGCTGTATTAAA
The DNA here is from genome assembly GCF_019393635.1 of Dromiciops gliroides. Classification (NCBI taxonomy): domain Eukaryota; kingdom Metazoa; phylum Chordata; class Mammalia; order Microbiotheria; family Microbiotheriidae; genus Dromiciops; species Dromiciops gliroides. Next base: position 590,195,612 of record NC_057862.1, read on the forward strand.
CTCCATGAAAATTATTAAGCAATCTATTGAACAATTATTAGGTTAAAAAGATGAGAAAAATAATAGAATAACTAAAAATAGTAATTTTACTATGCATCAAAATATCTTATATACAAAACTTCTTAAAGGTAAAGTATTATCACTAACTACATAAATTAATAAGAAGACAAAATTTATTAGAATTGCATTTAAGAACAAAATAGAAAGAATAAAGCAATCATCCATAGGGAAGATTAAAAATCAATCAAAAGCCAATTATGTTGTAGCTATGTGATTGAAAGTATAAAGGTAAAAGAAAATGAAAATAGAATGGAAAATTGAGCACTTGATTTGATAACTAAAAACGAGGCTTTTTTTCTTTTTAAAGACCAATACAATTGACAAACCATTAACATTTGATCAACTAAAGGGAGTGAAAGATCAAGTCAGAGGCAGAAAGAGATCACTTCTCATGAGAATAGTTAGAGTAGACTTTACAAAGCTGGATTTGGACCAGGCCTTAAAGAATAAGATATGCTATTGAGAGATGCCACAAATGGTTTGTTAGAAAGCTGATGATCCTTAAGGCAATGACTACTACTGCTTATCTATTCATTCATTTATCTCTTTATTTATTTGTTCATTCATTCATTTATCTATTTATTAATCTATTCATTATTTCATTCATTTATTCATTTGCCCATTTATTTATTCACTCACCTGCTCATTTGCTTATTTATTTATTTGTTCATTTATTTATTTTATCCACCTATTTATTTATTTATTCATTCATTCATTTGTTTGTTTCTATGTTTTAGTCTGGGTCTCCTTGTCTTACCCAGTTTAGAAGTACAGTAGCTACTCAAGGGCCCAATCCAAGGCTGATTAGCACAGAAGCTTTGGCTTGCTCCATTTGTAACCTGACTAGTTTGGTCCTCTTTTTTTTTTTTAATCCATTTAAAATTCTCTTCCTCCCTCTACTCACTCCTTCCCCACTAATTGAGGAGACAATGAATATGTTATTCATAAAAATTAAGTTATGCAAAATGCATTTCCACATTAACCATGTTAAAAAAAAAGCAAGAAAAATAAAATGAAAAAAGTATGCTTTAAATCTACACTGAGTTAATCAATTCTCTCTTTGGAGATGCAATAGCATTTTTTATCACTAATCCTTTGGAATTCTGGTTCATTGTATTGATCAGAGTAGCTAAGCCTTTCATAGTTGATTATCACTACAGTAATGCTCCTACTCTATACAATGATCTCCTACTTCTACTCCCTTTACTTTGCATCAGTACATATAATTCTTCTTAGATCTTTCTGAAGCTACCCTCTTTGTTATTTCTTATAGCACAACAATATTTCATCAGAACCATATACCACAACTTGTTCAGGCATTGCCCAATTGATGAGAATACCCTCAGTTTCCATCACAAAAATAGCATACATACACGCATGTATATGTTTGTGTGTGTGAACATACACATATGTATATGTATAAAATATTTATACATATAGGTCCCTTTCCTTTTTCTTTGATCTCTTTGGGATACAGACCTAGTAGTGGTACAATATGGGTATTGTAGGGATTATAGGCATGTGTCACTATGCATGGCACAGGAAATTTCTATTATTAGGGAATACTATCATGGTTATATTCTAATTTAGAGGAAATAGATAATTACCTACAAAATATAAATGAATGAAACTGACGCAATAGGAAATGAATAATTTAAATATATCAGTCCCTGAAGATGGAATAAAATGAGTCATCAAATAATTTTTCCCACAAAAACCTTGACCAGAAAAATTCAAAATGGAAATATTTCAAAATTTTTGTTTAAAAATTTTCACTTATGTTATTAAAAATTTATATTATTGTCACTTCACAGTGATTCCCTAAAACAACAAAAGGAACCTCTCTTTTACTGAAGTATAGTAAAGCAAAATGAGACAACATATAGGCAATGTCTTATAATTTTTATTTCATTCAGCATTTTCTGTTGAGAAGTGAGAATGTTTTTAAAAGCCTCTGAAGTCAGGATTGGTCACTGTTGATCAGGAGTTGTTATCTGAGATCTTAAAATGTTATTTTCCTTTTTTGTAAAAACTGGAGACCCTGGCATGTTGGGAACCTCCTTACACTAAAGAACATTAATTCTAGGATTATATGATGTGGGTTCAGTCAGGAGTCAAGTGTTTTCTCCTTTTTGACTCACTATACCACCACCCCATATTTAAGGTTTCCTCCAAAAAGATTAATAGGATTCCTTCTAGAAAAGTATTCAGCTTATAAAAAAAATATTCATTGGGGGTGGCTAGGTGGCGCAGTGGATTAAGCACCCGCCCTGGATTCAGGGGTACCTGAGATCAAATCCGACCTCAGACACTTGACACTTACTAGCTGTGTGACCCTGGGCAAGTCACTTAACCCCCATTTCCCCACAAAAAAAAAAAAAAAGAAAAAATATTCATCGGACAATATAAATCAAGCTAAAGGACAGCTATTTTTTTTTAACCACAAAAGAAATACTTAAAGCACAAAAGACTCATAAGGCACACACTGACAAGTACATAAATGTGAAACAATAAACTATAATTCTCATTTAACTACCATTTACAGTATTCACATAAAATGTTAATTATTATTATTTTTTTAAGTCATGAAATTGCTAACCAGTCTTATTTTCCAGCTCTACTTAGTCTAAACAATAGCATTGGTGGGAGTCATCTTTTTCCTCTGAGAAGATGCTACAGAGGTCACCTCCTTTTGCCAATCACACAGACCTTCACTAATTTTGGAACTCTTAAGTCTAAGTAGTAGCAGCTAAAGCTAGAAATAAGTCTCTCAGGCAAAGAAGAAGGAAATAAGCATTTATTTAGCATATACTATGTGCTAAGGGCTTTACTAATATTATCTTATTTGAGCTTCACAACCACCCTGGGAGATAAATTCTATTATCACTCTCACTTTTAAGTTGAAGAAATCAAAGCAAACAGAGGTTAATTGACTGCCCTGGGGTCACATAGCTAGAAAGTAATGGAGGACAGATTTGAAATCAGGTCTTCTTAACTGTAAGCTTAGAGCTCTGTCTATTGTGCCACCTAGCTGCTCTATCTCAGGATTGCTTCTTGATTACCTTTGCTCAGGGAAAACACAAAATAGAAGGTGCTGGAAAAAAAAGATTTGTTTAGAAGAAGACATTTGTTCGATAGAAAAAAGTGGCTTGAGATGAAACACAGAAAGTTCTGAGAAGACTTTAGAGAAAAGCTGCCTTTTTGAGGTAAGTACTTAAATACTAAATGTACTTAATGATAGCAAAAAAAGGCTTAAGTAAATTGTTTTTGAGAAACTGTATCAAATAACTATTTGAGGACTCTGGGACAATTGTATTTTTAACTATATAATATCTGACACAAATGTGGATTTTGAGCTTATCAACTTATGATAAAGGTGGTTCACTATATACTAGGAGGTCCTGATAGAAACTAGCATTAGAAGCTACATGCAGAAGACAGAAGACAGAAGACAGGACACATGGTACAAGATCAATGAGACATAAGACAAAAGCATAAGGAGTCAGAATTTAGGAGTCAGGACCCAGGAGTCAACAGAAGAAACTCTACAGAAACTAATAAAGCTGAGAAAACAATAGATTTGAGAAGCTGACAGAGTCAGAAAAGCACTGCAGAGATAGAAGCAGAGCTCAACTGAAGCAAGATGATTAGTGATAACACAGACCATGCAGTTGATGTGGGGAGCTGATCTGATTAGAGGAAAACATGCTGAGAGCTGATTGGAGAAAGCAGAATCCTTGTTAAGGGGAGATCTGACTCAGGCTGATAACTGGTTAATTTAAGTTTGATGTTGGAATGAAGTAAAGGATTCATAAGTCATTCAGTAGCTTAAAAAGGAGCTTTACTTATTCATAATACAGAAAGGCTATAACAACATTTAACTTGGTTAGAAATCCTCATACTCCCCTACATCTCCTTATTAAAACTCATTTGGTCAACAGGGAAAGAATGTGGAGACTCATGGTCTTGGGGCATCTGCTAAATCTGGATGCCCCCAACTTAATGTGGGTGGGCTGTTATATATCTGTAAACAACTAGGAAGTTATGTCAATATGGTCAGAGGCTACCAGAAAGCTGTTTCAAATGAGTTGCAGTTAGAGTGTCATTCCCCCTCTGCTTTGGCTGGTATTTATATATCACTTTAAGGTTTGCAAAGTACTTTATAAATATTATCTCATTTCATTATCACAACCCTGGGAGGGAGATGTTTTTTTACCTTTCCATTTCACTTTTATAGATATGGAAACCTAGGTAAATAAAAGTTAGTTGACTTTCCCAAGTTGACACAGTAAGTTTCTGAGGTCAGATTTTTTTTTGGTAGGGCAATTGTGGTTAAGTGACTTGCCCAGTGTCACACAGCTAGTAAGTGTGAAGTGTCTGAGGTCAAATTTGAACTCAGGTCCTCTTGAATCCAGGGCTGGTTCTCTATCCACTGTACCACCTAGCTGCCCCATCTGAGGTCAGAATTGAATTCAGGTCTTCCTGACTCCAGACCCAGCACTCTATCCACTGTACCACCAACTCTCCTCTAATTAATTTCATGATGGGGATAGCTTAATTCATTTCAGGGGAATGGGGAAACTCTCATAGATAGTGGTACATCTCTGCTGCATGAAGAACTGGCCTTATTCTCTAGAACCATCTATAGTTTTAGAGACGGAAAACCTATCAAAGGCTTTTTCACCTTGCCCTTTTCTATCCTCTATGGCTCAAGAGGGAGAATTCCCTCAAGGCCCAGAGAGCTGATCTGAAACTTTGCAGATTTCAGTCTTAAGAGAAATACTTTTCACTTCAAGAGTGTGATGTTGCCTCAGAATATAGCTAAGGGAAAAGCTGTAAGAAACTCTCCCTATCCTAGGCTCAGGGTTACTGTTTGTTTAAAAAAAAATTAACACTGCTTAATTGGTATAAAAATATGCAGAAAATCTACTTCATTTAGCCAGAGAGTAGTGATGCCCAGAAAGAAAAAGGGTTCCATCCATCAGGTAAGGTAACAAGTGGTCCAAAATGTTCAAGGACGCCAATGCATGCAATCTAAGTTGTGAGTTGTCCTGGATACATGGATTTCTTGACTCATGTGCTTCACTGGTAGGTTTCTGTCTTTTGTGACACCATAATCCCATATTTATCTTTATTTGTTTCTTGAATTGGTCAAGAATTCATTACTTAGTGGCTAACCTTGTTAGCTTCTCCATATTTAGGTTGGTTTAGGAAGAGCAATTCAATTCTCTTGCCAGCACTATATTCAAAAGGTCCACAAAAACCCTATTCCAATGGCATTATCATAGCCTTGAACTCACCATTTTCTCGGAGATTATATTAATGAAATCTACATTCTGTCACATTGTATGAACTTGGAGGTCTTAGTCCCAGAAACAGATGTGATCATAAATTATGCCAATAGATGGATGATACCCAGAACAATGCTGCGTTTACTATGCCCTGATCAGAGCACATGTGGAATATTGTGTTCAGTTCTGGGCAACATACTCAAAAAGAAATTGATGGTTGGATGTTGAGAGATACATAGATTGGATGAAGAAACTAGGTATCTTTAACCTGGTGAAGAGAAGATAGGAAAAAGTATAATAGCTGTCTTCCAGTATAAGAAACAGGATTTTTACTTTTTTTACTTGGTACATATGGTCAGAACTTAGAGATGTGTACAAGCCAAAGAAATGAAGAGTCTCAGTGCAGAGCAAAAATTCCTAATGATTAGAGTTGACTAAAAGTAAAATGGCCTGTTTTTAAGAGGAAAATAATTTCTTAACATGTCAATGCAATTCAGCAAACATTTACCAAGTATCCACAATGTCTATGGTACTAAACTAGGGACTCAAGGCGCAAATGAATAAAAATAAAGGAGTCATGGCTCTGAAAGAACCTACATTTGACTCATGGATTACAGACAAGGATATGCTAGACAGCTTATAAGAGCCTATTGTAAAATATTCACTGTGAGTATTTACACCTCAGAAATTGGCAAATGCTCCAAATCAGGGCTTGATTTATTGTTTTGTTGGTGTATATCTTCAAAAAAGTGATGGAGAAAAGGTTAGTAAAGCAGATTTAACTTACAAGTATGTAGTGTATAGTTCCCCCCCCCCCCAGAGAGCTGGTTGTTAAACATTTGTAAGTTGTTGAAAATTAAATATAGTTTTTATTTGCCTGTCTCCTACAAAAAAATTAATAAACAGGTCAGGTAAATTAATCTTATAATTTCTCCTACATGTTGTTTCCATACCTGTCCTCCTATTAAAAAAAAACAGAAAGCAGATCAGAGACAGACAGGAAAAAACAAAGTACCAGTTTATTTGTCCCAAGAAGAAAGAAACATGATCATGTGGATGACTTCCAAAAGGGGCTCAGAGACTCCCTCTTTCTTAGGGTATATAAGGTTTTTTTGTTCACTGGTGTTGTCAGTTTCATTAGCATGATACAAATCGACCCAAAAGAAAATACTATAACAAGAATGGTTGTAATGCAAAGCAGTTTTAACAATTTCAGTTATAAGAAGTACGGAGGAAATATAGAAGTGCCATGATAAGATTACAGGATTCCCAAAAGGAGTTTGGTAAGGATGAAGAGGCCCAGATGTCCCCATAAGATAGGGACTTACTATCCTGAGGAAAGAAGTCACCAGGTAGGGACTTTTATCTGCTAGCTATCTGGGTTCAGTTTGGAATTCAGTTGAATGACATTTGGTGTTATTAACCCAGGGTTTCATAAAAAATACTTTTGGGTAATAGGCTACCTCCATCAAATCCAGGTGATCCATACATTCATATTAACAAAGCACATCTCAGGGGCAGCTAGGTGGTGCAGTGGATAAAGCACTGGCCCTGGATTCAGGAGGACCTGAGTTCAAATCCGGCCTCAGACACTTGGCACTTACTGGTTGTGTGATGCTGGGCAAGTCACTTAACCCTCATTGCCTTGCAAAAAACCAAAACCAAAACCAAAAAAAGCACATCTCTGGCTATAGTATATATACAATGAGTTAAGTATAAAGGAAACTGAGCAGATATCACATTCAGGAATTCATGGGAAGAACTTTGAAGCAAGCAATGTTAGAGCTGAAAGAGACCTAAAACATAGAATTTCAGAGTTGAAAGAGTCTTTCCATCATTGATGATCTTCAAATGAATCCCATATCTCCTCTTTTCCAGGATATTATATAAATAGGGGTTGGATTGGGTAACCTTTGAGTTGCCTTTCAACTCTGAGGTTGTCTGAAATGTAAAATAGTAGTAGGAGACAAGCTTGACCATATAAACAGAAGATGGCTTATGTTGCCATTTCCCAGTTGCAAAGGAACAGTGTTTTTGTCAGTAGTGCAGGGCATTTCCACATAGTACAATATTTAGAAAACAAGAAAAGGGTTAAGCATTCAGTCAGTACATTTAACAGTTTTGGTTAAATATCCATGAATCAATTATATGAAAACTGACAATAAAAGAAAAATGAGATTATTTTTATTATTTATCATTCATGCCTCCTACTAAATTCTAATAAAGAGAAAACAATTATGAAACTGTTACTGATCTAGGTGATGCTTTTATTCTCTCTTGAAAGTATTAGAGATGTATCTGGTGCCTTTATAATTTATGAAATATGGTGAATGGAGAGAATACTTAATTCTAATGTAAAGTATTCATTCATTAATGATTCTCAATAAACATTTGTAGAATCCACCACTGTTCTTGGCACTTCTTATTAATAAAACTCTTCAGCAATTGGTAAATATATAAGGAAAAACATTGAAGGGAAATTATATATTCACTCAAGTTTGCAGCCTTGGAGTCATCTTCTGCTTACTCTCACAACCCCAAAACCAAATAAGTTGTTTGTAAAAAAGGATGGAGGCAACTGATGAATGGTGTGTGGTTAAAAGCAAGGAGACCAGTTTGGTTTAACTCCAGAGTGTATGTGGGGCAAGAATGTGAAATCAATCAAGATCATAGTTTGAAGTCAGTGAAGGGTTTCAAATACCAAATAGAGGAGTTAGTATTCAGGTAAGAAGGAAACACTGAAGGTTCCTTAGAAGGGAACTGATACGATCAGGCCTATACTTCAATAATAGCAATAATAGGCCTGATCTTAATACTCTCCTTAGCTACCTGGAATTAGTTTTCATTCAATTTGTATATATTTTGTATTTACTTATCTGTTTACATGTGTTCATTCCCTCTTGCCTCCTCATCTATAGAAGGAAGTCAGGAACTCTCTCTCTCTCTCTCTCTCTCTCTCTCTCTCTCTCACTCTCTCTCTCTCTCTCCCTGTCCCTCACCCACGCCCTCTCCCTCTCCCTCCCTCCCTCCCTCCCTCCCTCCCTCCCTCCCTCCCTCCTTCCCTCCTTCCTTCCTTCCTTCCTTCCTTCCTTCCTTCCTTCCTTCCTTCCTTCCTTCCTTCCTTCCTTCCTTCCTTCCTTCCTTCCTTCCTTCCTTCCTTCCTTCCTTCCTTCCTTCCTTCCTTCCTTCCTTCCTTCCTTCCTTTCTCTTTTTCTTTCTTACCTCTGAACTCTTATTGAATTTGCTGCTCATAATGCTTGTTTTGGTGATTAATCATATATGATATAATAGAAATTTCATATAATGCCATAATGGTAGGCAATTAATAAAATTTGTTGAATTGAATCGAAAATTTCTTATATATGTGTATAACATGTCTATAGACACACATATATATGTATATATACATTTAAAATGTCTTTACCATAAAAAAAAAACATGTCAACTCATTTATCTCTTCTATTACAGTGGCAAGGATTGTGCTCTGGGAAGGACCTTAGAAATCATTTTACCTAACCCCTTTATTTGATAAACGAAGAAAGTGAGGCCTAGAAGAGAATAATTTGCCAAAGTTCAAATGGAATTATAAAGTATCAAATTAAAATTGTTAGCTACTTTTGTACATTTTAATAACTGTAAGGTCCAAATGACTAAATCTTTTCAATATAGATGTTAAGTTATATAAATATCATCTGAATATGCACACTTAGATCAACAACTGACAGATAGAAACCTGGGGTTGTGATAAAAATGTTTTTTAGACTACATATGTTTATATATTTCAACATTTAGCAGTTTTAGCATTTTAAGGAATACAAATGTTAAAGAAGACTGGTTTTTAGTTTTTCATTTTTAACTTCTTTCTTTTAAGATGAATATTATTGACCCAATATATTTTTTTATTTCTAACCCATGTAATATTTACTCCAATATAGGTTTCTGTAATCAACCTTAATTATAAAGATAATGTGCATAATAAAAATAATATAGATTATGTATACGAAATAATATATCCCTAAAAATAAATCTCTTTTTAAGAAATAGGAGATGAAGCAATTAAAATAAGCTTCTCACATTTTTTTTTACAAAGAAAATCCTCTTCCCTTCCCCCTTCTCCTCTCCCTCCCCATCAACACCTGCCTACTCTGCTTACAACCAAGATCCAGACCCTTCAGCCTCAGATATCTAAAGCTTAGGACATATTGATATTCATTATTTGAATCCAAGATTTTGCTTCTTGGAAAACAGAATGAAGTTTCTTTGTTTTATTTAGTTTTTATTGCATTTCCCCCAAATCAGTGCTGTACCAATATGGCTGGAATATTCAGTAATATTCAGAAATAGTTTAAAACATGGTTTTAGTCATTAAACTATGGCTTTTGCAGAGATTGTCATCTAAACAACAGAAAATGACAGCAAGACTATGGCATACCAGAGAAAGCACAAAGATTTTACCCATTACAATGTAGTTTTATTGAGCTGCTTCTGTGTCTGCCCTGCATATTAACAAGAGACAGCAACAAAGTATTGGGAGGGGTAAATACCATGTACACATCTGTTGCCTTCTTAGCAGTATAAATGCTCGTTATTAGGGGAAAAAATTCCAATGAAAAGAGGAAAAGACTACCAGACACAACTTGCGGATTTGTTCCTATGAATAAATATGACATATTAGAGGAATGACACTGAATCATTATTTACAACATTTATTAATAGAAGGCCCAATTCCACTATTCTCTCAGATGGCAGCTTTGGATTGAAGCTCGTTGACTGACAGATGGAATCATCACAAATGGAGGTAGAAACCTTAGAACTGAAAGGAAGCCATGAAAATCTAAAAGAGGCATGCCATAATATTCCTAACTTGGACCAATTTCATGGGATGCTGTCTATAGAGCTGGGTCTGTGAGCAAGAAAGTTTCTCATCACAGTCTAACCAATCCTGCTGAAGTTTTGCCCTTGCCCTAGGGCACCTGCTGTTTAAGGGAGAAAGGCTAGGTCTTAATGCAAATTCAGTGACTTCAATCCTCTTCTCTGACATTACCAAAAAAGGTGCCTTGGGCTGTTATATATATTTTTTTAAAACTGATATGCATTGGAGAAAGGCCAATTGTCCCACTTGATGACTGGCTTTTCAAACAATGCACTTTAGTCATTTTTAACACAAATTCAAGATCCAATTTCAGCCCATCCTGAAGTGGAAGTTGGAAAGGTCTCAGCTCTGTCAGCTGCTGATATTTCTTTTCCCAGACACAAAGACACAAAAGTAATGATTCTGAATTAGTCATCGAAACACCAAACTATTTGTAAGCAGAATTTCTGAAATTCTATAAATTTTGTCTTCAGGGGCTGATTCCTTATGGACCATTGTGGGTTAACAGGAAAATCATAAATATATTTGTGATTTGGTGAATTTGGGGTGGGAAGAAGATGACTCTGTTTTTATGCATTCCTAGGGGGAATGGTTCAGTGACAAAAATATCTACTCCTAAATCCCAGCAAGACTGGCTAATTATCCAATCAAAACAAGTCAATTTAAATGCATTAGATACCTTTGGATGGAAATCTTGCCGAAAGAAAAGAAAATTGCAAAATCTTCCTTTGTTGCATGGATATTGAAGCCTGAACTTTTAATGATGTTTCTGTTTAGCAGGTGTGAAATTAGGCTAAATGACCAGCTAGCTGGTCCTGTAAGTTCAGAGTCTACAGGTAGCTGGTATGAATTAGCTACTAGACCATTGTTTAATATATCAGATTGATATTCTATTAAATGGACTTCCAGGGACTAAAAGGGCTGAAGCATATCTGAACAGATCCTTTTCAGCTTAAGGTTTTGATAGTTTAAAAAGCAAGTTCTGAAAGTCTGTTGAAAAGGTTTTGAAAGGGTAAAGGTCTGTTTTGTTCTCTTGACTTAGAGAGTAAACATGTCTGGGTACCAGAAAGTTAGGTTAGTCTGAGATTCTGGTTGTGCACGGTGACTTATTGTCATAATTTCTTTCTTTCTATCTATCTATCTATCTATCTATCTATCTATCTATCTATCTATCTATCCCTGTCTTTTATATTTCTGTCATGATTAAATACATATTATATGTAATTACCCTGTTATATATAACATATGCATATATGTATACATATACACACACATATATTCACACATAGTGGAATAAGAAGATATGCTTTTTTGTTCATGGGTTTCCTTGGAAAAACTTCTTTGATACTTTGTTAGGTTTCTGGTCACATTGCTACACATGTTCCATCTTATAATGCAGATCACAGCCCATCTATGACTTTTCTTCCTATGCAACATTTGCTCCTGCCCTCCCATAAATCTGTCCTTCCTTTAGTTCTCTTGATATTTCAGGGGTTCTAAGGGATCATACAGGCAGTCCATTGGTTATTTCTTCTTTTCTCTACCTCTTACTTCACCAACCCAGTTCTCTTTATCCCAATCACACATTTCTTTATCTACCTAATTCAAATTTCAGTAAAACCTAGCAGGAAATAAGATCACATAATTTTCTGGGGAAGAGTAATGTGAGTCATATGTTTCTTTAGCAAAATGAAATCCAAACAAAATAAAATGGTGTGCTTTCCTTTTTGTCCCTCTAATTTTTTTCTCTTAGATCCTAAGTATGGTCTACCCCCTTTTCCAATGTAACACACCAGTTGAGCAATGCTTTCTTCCAGTGTTTCAAAGCCCACAGTGAATAAACCTATATATGGGGTAGAATGTAAAATTACCAATTGCCAATTCTAATGAAAAGCTATTGAATGAATGGTTAGTTTAAAGAATGTGAAGAAGTAGACTAAATTTTCTTATGACAACAAAAATAATATAATAATAGCTAACATTTGCATAGCAGTTTAAAATTTTTGAAAGTACTTACTGATATAATCTCATTTGATCTTCACAACAATCCTATGAGGTGATTATCCCAGTTTTACTGGAGAGAAAACTGAGGCTTAGAGAGGTTAAATGATTTGCCCATATAGCTAGTATCTAAGGCAGGATTTGAACCTGGGTCTTCTTGACTCCAAGAATGCTCTCTCTACTCTACCACTTAACTACCTCTTTTTTTTTTTTTTTTAGTGAGGCAATTGGGGTTAAGTGACTTGCCCAGGGTCACACAGCTAGTAAGTGTCAAGTGTCTGAGGCCGGATTTGAACCCAGGTACTCCTGACTCCAGGGCCGGTGCTCTATCCACTGCGCCACCTAGCTGCCCCACTACCTCTTTTAAGTATCCAATTTTTAGAATTAAAAAAAAACCCTCATCTAGAAACATAAAACCACATTTCCTGGTGTAAGTTAGTGATTTCTTAAGCAGCTTTCATATACTTTTAATTATTCAAGGTATAAGATATACTAGATTTCAGTCAAAAGTTTATGATAAATGTACAGGGAATTTATTTGTTATTTTTTTCTTTTGTGGTTGAACTATTTATGCATGGTTAAGTTTAACTCAAATCATCAACCATAGGATGACAAACTTTAATGTAATGTAAGGGAACAATGAAGTAATCCACACCACTGAAGCACTGTTGATAGTATATGTTACCTAAATTGCTTTTTCTCCTACCATCTTCCTGTCATCAAGGTTTTCAGTCTTAGTCATACCTGACTCTTTGCTCTTCTTTGCCTTTCCTATTTTTATATCCAACTAGTTGTCAACTCTTATTGAGTAAGTGACTGATTGAAATCTCTGAATCTATCTCTTTCTTCACTTGTTTCAGCACAATAATATTTAGTTCCATTCATATGCCATAATTTGGAACATCTTTGTCCAAATGATGGACCCTAACTTTGTTTCTAGCTTCCTGATACAAGAAAGAGTGCTGCTATCAATATTTCTGTATGTATGGGTCTTTTTGCTCTGCCTTTGGTATCTTTGGGGTAAAAGCCTAGTATAGTGACATTGGTGGGTCACAAGGCATCATTTTCACTATAGCAGCCAAATCTTTTCTTTTCTTTTTTCTTTTTTTTCTTTTTTTTGCAGGGCAAAGGGGGTTAAGTGACTTGCCCAGGGTCACACAGCTAGTAAGTGTCAAGTGTCTGAGGTCGGATTTGAACTCAGGTACTCCTGAATCCAGGGCTGGTGCTTTATCCACTATGCCACCTAGCTGCCCCAAACACTGTGTTAGGCTCCAGGGATAATCACAACTGACTTTTTTTTTTTTTTTTGGTGAGGCAATTGGGGTTAAGTGACTTGCCCAGGGTCACACAGCTAGTAAGTGTCAAGTGTCTGAGGCCAGGTCCTCCTGCATCCAGGGCCGATACTCTTCCACTATGTCACCTAGCTGCCCCCCAAATCTTTTCTAATCAGTTCTATCTAATAACCGTTTTTTCCTCTGAATATCTATCAAACTTGCTGTTAATAATGCTTTTTCTAGCGATTAATCATATATGATGTGAATATTGAAACATCTTGACTCTTGCATTACCAACTAGTTTATAAGGTCTTTTTTTTTTTTTTTTGCAGGGCAGTGAGGGTTAAGTGACTTGCCCAGGGTCACACAGCTAGTAAGTGTCAAGGTTGGATTTGAACTCAGGTCCTCCTGAATCCAGGGCCAGTGCCTTTTCCACTGTGCCACCTAGCTGCCCCAGTTTATAAGGTCTTAAAGGATATAGATTGCTATTTTCTAAGTCATGGGTTAGCTAGTTGCCTAAATTCAAAATCTGATCGACTATTAAGTTGGTGGCATGCCATGTGGTCTATGGTATTTATTCATAGAGAATTTTTGTTTTAATGTTTCAATGAAAAAGGATTCAATTCTTTTTTTTTTGTTGTTGGCCCTACGTGTCAGATATAGCCTCTCTCCCCAGAACTTTATTCCCCATCACCATTATTTTCTTGAGAAACATCTTAATGAAAACCTAGCACTCCAGTTGGTTGTTCTACACTACATTCCAAAGAGTCCAGAAACAGTATTTTCCCACTCTGATTTATAAGCTGCATTAGTTAATAAAAATGGCATGAATCTAAATGAAAAAAATATACCTCAAAAGTTCTTTGTTTCAATATAAATAGAAACATGCAGCTATAGCCACTTAAAGTTCAAGTAAATAAACATAACTGAAAATTAGGGGAAAAGATTAAGTAAATTCTGAGGCCAGATTCTTCCCTGTGGAGTATGGCATGCAAGTGTGATGATAGAATCTGGTTTACCTTGGGTTTTTGAAGAAAATACCCTTTTAAATATTTTGTGTCAGTCAAGCTTTTAAATTAAGACTTCATTTCATCTGTGTAATAGAAAGTGCTTTATTGTTTTGAAAATTGTGCCGCTCATTAAAATGTTACGTTCCAATGTAGATGGAAAATAGAGCATGGGGCGTTTGAAAAACTTGGTCAGCTGCTGTGCATATTTATCTCATTCAAGACGATTTCAGGCAGCTTTTTTATTTTTTTTTTCCCCAAGTCATCATAGAGGAAAGTCGAAGTCCATCCTCGGAATTTCTATTTGTATTATTACTATCTAATGAATTCTGTAGTACAGCAGGTGTCAAATCATATCTGTTGTTTTGCAATTGAGTATGAATAGAAGATGTATTGCTATTGCAAATGAATCTAATATGAATCTAATGAGCAGTAATGAGCAACTGTTTTGTCATTATTGAGGCAACCACTGAGATGCTAATAAACTCTCATTTCTGCTCTTTAGAAAAAGCAGTGACCAGGATTTATAACATGGCCTTAATGTCCCCAAAGCCTGAGGCAAAAGAGCAGTGAAACCCCTAAACTGGGTATAATTTAGTCATTTGCTATATGAGGGTCCTCTTATTTCCTCTTATTAAAATGAACCTATTTTAATGCCTTCCAAGAAGTCTTACATCTGAGGAGAAAAGATGAGGGATGAGTGTCTATTAAAGGAATATAAAGTTAAGGAGATGTGCGTGCTGCTGGAATTTTCTTTAATGGAAGTACAATCATTCTAGAGTTTCACACTAGTCAGATTTTTTTTTTTGGCAGCATAATAAAGCCACATGTAGGCAACTGTTTTAACCCAGTCACTTTATAAATCGTCAGCATTATTGAGGACTAATAGATGTAGAATTCTTGTAAATAAGCTTACTTTTTCACATGGCCATTCTAACATAGTAAACGATCCATAAAGAGACAACACATGAAATTACTCAGAGTTCTCTTTCCTCATCTGAATAAATAAACTGGTTTATTGTAGTTTCTTTAAAAAAGGCCATCTGTAAGTATGCTATTATAGATCATGGATATACAGTAAGCCCGATCACATCTTGGACTGTCTAGTACTATATAGCCATTGAATAGCAATGCTTAAATGCAAATGACTTAGAAATTTGCCAATCCAATGAAGAAGCCACACTTACTCAAAGATTCATTTTGGAATTTCATTCCATTCATGTATGGTACCCTTTTACCATCTCTTATATATGCTCATGGTATTTATATAGATGATGCTGTCAGTAATAGTTTATTTGATCCTGTGATTTCTTTCTCAAGATACATGCTGCCTAAAGATACTCACCTGACATTTTGGAGTCTAGAAATAGTCATAGTCCTATGTACTATAGGCTCCTTGACCTATCAATTCTTACTAACTTAGGTCTCTACAAATAGATAGAGAGTGAAAGAAAGATGGGACCTAGAAGGTTATTTACTTTACAAGTACCAACTCCCTCATTTTACACAGTAAACTGAGTGCCAAAGAGATCATATGACTCAATAGTTGGTGGCAGAGTCTTCGGATTCCCAGTCTGTGCCTCTTTTTGATACAAGAATCATTTTTAGTAAGATCTCCATTTCTTTGTGATTCAAATCAGCTAAGTAAATGTGTATCATGTGCCTACTCTACACTATGCAATGTGGTAGTGGAGAAAGAGTTTGCTTGGAGTTAGGAAGATGTTCATTCAAGTCCCACTTCTGATATATGGTGGTTGTGTGACCCAAGGCAAGTCGCTTAGCTTTTCAACAGCTGAGACAACTCTTTAAAAGTAGAAATTGCATAAAAAGTGCCAACTTGCACTGGTCTAGGGATTTCCTCATTTGGATTTCCCTATATCAATTAAATAAGGACAGCTCCCCCATTTCCCAGCCCCCATTCCCCGCCCCCCCCCGCCCCTGCAATTTACCAGAATGCTCCATTGCTACAAGAACAATATCTTGAGAATATGGAAAAGGCACCCAACACCCTGGGATATCTTTCATGCCAACTTTTCAGGTAGGTATTGCCCTGTATCTCACAGGATGGGTAGGCATATTTGGTATTTTTACCATTTTTTCTGGTGTGTAAAACTAGGCTAGATACAAATAGCATATTTGATTTCTCTCTTATAGGATCCATAAAAGCAGCTGAATGATAAATATGAGTAAGGAAGAAACTACTATTGTATGTTTAGATTATCTGCGTGTAGAAAGGGTAAGGCCATTATAGCCTTTGAAAACATTTCATTTTGCCCTAGTTATTTAAAAAATGGTAGGCATAGGTACTTCTCCCTTAGCCCATAGAGCCAGGAAGTTGAGATGCAATTGTTCTGATGGAGGCTGTATATTCCAATGGGTTCCAGTTAGAAGCTATTACCCATTCAAATAGGCATTAAAGCATTATGCTGGGACCTGACTCTCCAACCTTGACACTTATGTCACTCCCAAGTTGACAAATGTCCAATCAACATAAAATCCTGTAATCCTGAGAAGTCTAAATACAGCTCTGTAGGACTGAAGGGGGGCAAAGGTGTCTTAAAGTGATGTAAATCACCACTAAATTCTAATTTATTATACTTCTGGGCCACCTACTATTACATAGTTGACCTTCCTCATCTTTAGAATAGCCATACAATGAGATGTCTCAAGGATTCTTAGTTGATGCTCACATTATCTTGGTGACTATATTCTAGAATGTTTGTTCTTTGAAGCCTAAAGAGTCTGTAACTAACTGTATTACTCATAAATTGAAGTGAAGCAGTGTCCTTAGAAATACATCTTATAGTAATTATTGGAGGCCTCCTGTTCTCTGTGGTGATCTAAAGAGCAGAAAGGATAGTTAATTGTGCCATGTACACGTGAGTTATGGTTCATTGGGGCCTATTCATTAATGTAAAATAAAATTCACAACATCCTTTTTAATTTTGGTAAGGAGGGTCTCCTACTGTTAAAACACATTGACAACTTTTAAAGAAATGCATGGGAGTAATGAGCTATGTTTGGAGCGCCTTTACATTGTCTTATGGTCACCATGGAGAGAAAGCAAATTAATAGATTGCCCCCAAATTAAAGTTTGAAATATTTCCTATATGTATACTTGTATCTAAATGTAAGTGTATCCTGGAACATTAAACAAATGCTCAGTAACCCATTCAAGGGTCCATAGAAATAGTTTGTCATAATTTCTTCTCTCTGTGATTTCCACTGAACATTCAGCTCCTACTGACTTCTAAGACAACAGAAGCCATTCTTTTAAAAGGCTAGCTCATAATTACTGGTAGACTCCAAACTCACACATTCTCCATACTTATTCTTTTTTTTTGTGGGGCAATGGGGGTTAAGTGACTTGCCCAGGTTCACACAGCTAGTAAGGGTCAAGTATCTGAGGCGGGATTTGAACTCAGGTACTCCTGAATCCAGGGCCGGTGCTTTATCCACTGCGCCACCTAGCTGCCCCCATACTTATTCCTTTTTTTTTTTTTTTTTTGCTGGGCAATGGGGGTTAAGTGACTTGCCCAGGGTCACACAGCTAGTAAGTCAAGTGTCTGAGGCCGGATTTGAACTCAGGTACTCCTGAATCCAAGGCCAGTGCTTTATCCACTGCGCCACCTAGCCGCCCCCCCCCCCATACTTATTCTTAATGTGGATAGAACATTGGAGACATCGATGGGTCACTATTTTCATGAACCATTTGGATCTGTAGCTTATATGCTTTAGTTCATTTTTTATTTTCATGTCCTTAGGGTCTAAACAGTATTTTAACACATAGTAGGCATTTAATAAGAGCTTGTTGATTGGTTGATTTAGCTAATTAATGCCAACCTTCATTAAATTGAATTTGAATGCATTTGTAACAAACTTTGAGTGCATTTCCAAAGGAAGGCTTCTAGCACATGGGATTGATCCACTGTGGTAAATTTTGGGAGGACCTGGACAAGAGTCACAAAGGACATGTAGGCACAGATTGGTTGTGGTCTTCATTGTTGGGAGGAACTCCTGAATCAATAATATACTAGAAGAATTCTAGTATATTACTAAATGGTGGTGGTGGGGTGTCTCAATTTGAAAGACTTAGAACAAATCCTTCTAATGGTTAAAGATTGAATGTGAAAACAAATAGTGTCTTTCTTATAAGACACCAAAATATAGGTGATCATAATAAGGACATGAAAATAGATGAAAACATGGCCAGGCTAGAATATCAAGAGAGGAAATAGTAACATATTCTAATAAACAAAGCAGAATGTGATTGAAAATATAACAATTTATATTAAAAAAAAAAAACCCTTCCTTTTAGGACTCATGATGAAAAATGCTATCCACTCTCCAGAGAGAAAACTGATGAACTCTATATGCCTATTGAAGCATTTTCTTTAACTTTATTTTTCTTGCTTTTTTGGCAACATGGCTAATACGGAAATATGTTTTGCGTGGCTTCACATGTATAACAATAAATTAACTAATTTAAAAAATAAAAGGTTCCTTTTAGTTGAAGATATAAAGATAGTAGCTTCTCAGTGGTGACCAGGCTTATGGATTTAAGATATATTTTCCTTTTACTGCTAGTATAGTGCTTGGAAATGATGGCAAAAAAAAGGCATGGGATAAGTAAACAAAATTTGTGAAATCACAGGGTTGACAAATGTACTCTCCCTCAAGAGTATGACCTAGGGAAGAGAGTACCTGCCTGGAACTCAGCAGGCTTTATTAGCAGGTCACTGTTTGGAGTGGATGTAGACATTGATTCAATTGCGGCCATATTTGTTCAGTAGAATTCGGAAGAAGTAATCCTAGCATCTCTGTCCCTTGCAGCAAGCAGAAACAGGCCTCCCCTACAGCTCTCTGACCTTGTTCTGACAATGATCAACATCAGGAATAATCCTTTCCCAGGAAGACAGAAAATAAGAGATCCTTTGCACTGTGATTGGTGTTGTTCTTGCTAAAGTCTCAGCATTACCAACCTGCCTGCCTATGTGGACTCTACTTGCTTATTTATACCTACATTAACTGATTTCTTTGGATTTGGATGTTTTTCTGCCTATATTTATGGTTCTTTCCAGTCTCTTCTCATTTAGTTGGACTTCCAGTTTTGCCTTACCGCTTCCTATTCCACACCCCACCCATAGTTGTCCTACTGCATATACCTCAACATGGCAACAATGGGACATGGAGAATTGCTTTTAATTTGATCAATATAAATAGATTAAGTAGATAACTCAGGTGAAAGAGTTCACATTGAGATCTGGATTAACCAATGTCATTGGTGTTGATAGTTATTCAGTCAACAAGCAGTCATTAGTCACTTGATACTTGCCAGACACAGTACTAGTCACTGGATATATAAAGCAAGGCAAAATCACAATCCCTGCCCTCAAAGAACTCTCACTCTACTGGGGGAGACAAAATGCAAGTAATTAGGTATGAAAAAGATTCATGCAATATAAATGGAAGATAATGTCAGAGGAAACTCACTAGTAAGGGAGAGGGCAAAAGTTTCCAAGAAAGGACAGTAACAAAAGGTGAGCTGAGTCTTGCAAGGAAGCCAGTAAGCAGAAGTGAGGAAGCAGAACATTGTAGGTATTGCAGACAGTTAGGGCAAAAACATCCAATCAGGAAACGGAGTGTCATGTCGGAGGAACAGCAAGTAGGTTAATGTGGCTAAGTCACATTAAAGTCACAAAAAAGTAGGAAGGGGCCAAGTAATGAAGGGCATTAAATGCTAAACAGGGCGTATGAGATAGCCTGCATCATATGAATGTTAACTAGCCATTCCCCTTCTCCACTTCCTTTTTTCTGCACTCCCCACATAGATCAGTTAAGGTTGTTATAACACTAAGGAAGTGGTAATTTTTTCCTTACTTCCAAGAGACAAAGCCATGACTGTATCTCCTTATCAATGTGTTTGAGTATGGTAATATAGGGGCTAAGTTTCACTGTTGGCTGTGTGACCCTGGGCAAGTGAGAAAGATAATAGATAGATAGATAGATAGATAGATAGATAGATAGATAGATAGATAGATAGATAGATAGATAGATAGAGATGATAGATATATAGATAGATGGATAGGTGATAGATGATAGATAATAGATAGATATATGTATATATGTGTGTATGTGTATATGTATGTATGTGTGCAACTAGCTGTGTGACCTGTGAGAAAATAATTATTAATAATGGATTTCTAGGAGAAACCCAGACATTATTTTCTGCTGCTTTCTCCCCCTTACACCAGAAACCTGCCTGGGATGAGTTCATGTTAACCAAAGGAATTCAGACTGATTCTTTTAATTAGCTAGGGAAAGATACGCCTAGAGCAGGAACTTACCCTCTCTAAGACCACCCCTCAATTCATGTCAATCAATGGAGGAAGCTTGCTCTTTTTTATTCTCCACATGCCCTCCCCGCCCTTTCTCTCTCTCTCTCTTTCTCTCTCTCTCTCTCTCTCTCTCTCTCTCTCTCTCTCTCTCTCTCTCGCTCTCTCGCTCTCTCGCTCTCGCTCTCGCTCTTGCTCTTTCTCTTGCTCTCTTCTTGACCTCTTTACTCAATATGCTGGGTATGTAATTGTTTGGCCTATAAGCCTGTGGCTAGTGGAGAAGTCAGGGAGACATGCAGTCAATCAAGATTGGATTAAGTGCTTGCCAAAGGTGTTGGAGAAGGCATACTTGATCAGGTACAGGTTGTACTAGAGGCCTGGAAGGGTCTTTTTAGCTCTTGGGTTCTGTCACAGTATCACAGTGATGCAGTGTGGAGTTTATTTCTGCAGAATTCAGGAGATCATAGACTTAGAGCTAGTAGAGACCTCAGAAGGCAGCTAGTCCAATCTCCTCATTTTAAAGAAGAAACAGATGCCCAGCAAAGGTAAGTGGCTTCACCAAGTAATAAACATCAGAGGTTAGATTTCAGTGAGTGGACTCTGATGCTGGAGACAATGATTTTTCTTCCAAGCAGAGCTGCCTCCCATTTCCCCTTACTAGATTGTAAATTACATAAGGGGAACCATCATGCTTTATTCATCTTGACATGGAATAAGCATTTAATATATATTCTTAATGTTCAATTGTATTCAGTCCTTTCAGTTGTGTCTTTGTGACCCTATTTGGGGCTTTCTTTTTTTTTTTTTTTTTGGAGGGCAGTGAGGATTAAGTGACTTGCCCAAGGTCACACAGCTAGTAAGTGTCAAGTGTCTGAGGCCAGATTTGAACTCAGGTCCTCCTGGATCCAAGGCTGGTGCTTTATCCACTGTGCCACTTAGCTGCCCCTGGGGTTTTCTTAACAAAGATACTGGAGTAGTTTGCCATTTCCTTCTTTAGCTCATTTTACAGATGAGGAAACTGAGGCAATCAGGGTTAAGTGATTTACTCAGAGTCACACAGTAAGTGTCTGAGGATGGATTTGAACTCAGGTCTTCCTGATTCAAGGCCTGATACTCTATCTACTGTGCCACTTAACTGCTTCTGAAATGTAGCTTATGACCTCCCCCTTCAAATGAATCTGCTCTCTCCAGAGGTAACAATGATTTCTTAATTGCTAAATCAAATGGATTTTTTTCCATTCCTCACCCTCATCTTCTTCAAGGTATCTAGGTGGCATAGTGGATAGAGTGCTGGGTCTAGAGTTAGGAAGACCTGAATTCAAATTCAGCCTCAGGTACCAGCTATGGGATCTTGGGCAAGCCATTTAACTTCTATTTGACTCAGTTTCCTCAACTGTAAAATGGAGATAATAGCAGCATCTACCTCTCAGGGTTGTTATGAGGATTAAATGAGATAATATTTGTAAAGCACAGCACAGTGCCTGGATTATAGTAGACACTATATAAATGCTATTTTTTATTTAATGCTATATATTCTATATGATGCTATATAGATATTATATATTTTCTTCCCTTCCTTTTTCCCTTCATGGAGTCTAGAAACATGTTTCTTCACATAGAGGCACTCCCCTAAATTGTGCCTTTGCTAACTGAGAATTATAATAACTTTTTTGGTCAATTGGTTTCTCTTTGCCACATTATAACAACTTTCACTATCGACAGCACAATGTCCTTTAGGGCAGCACAGTGCTCTACATTATAGAACTCAGATAAAGAATCTCATTCCTCTGAGAACAACACTTTGGTCCCTGTTGATGTCACTCAGGAATCACAAGTACAGTTGCATTAGGATTAGATGCACTAAGCAATGGGTTGATCTTGAAAGCAATTTCTCCCCAAAGGAGGTGAGAAAACAAGAGAAAAAGGAATTCTAGGTGCCGTCCCCACTTATCCTGAAAACATGTTAGCAAAAACTGTTTGAACACTTGAAAAAAAACAACTTTTTTTTCTTCCTTAAATGATCTTATGGAGGAGCTGATGACTTTGCTTAAGGATCCTCTAACTCCCAGAATTAAGTGAGATGTGAGTCTGATCTGTGATTTGCAAAATGGTTCTCAGTAAAAACAATGCGTTTGGGAGCTTGACTGCTTTTCAGGCTCACAGCACCACAGAATCATATGTCTAGGGCTGAAAGTGACCTTAGAGGTCATCTAGTCCAACTCTCTTGTTTTATAGATGAGGAAGCTAAAGACCTGACAGGTTCGATGACATAGCCAGAGGTCAGACAAGTAACAAGTGACATAGCTAAGATTTGAGATGAATGAAAAGTCTGAGAGGCAGAGTTTCTGAGCAATTAATAATCAATTTATTAATTAGGTTAGCAAATAATCAATAAATTGAGGTTTAGTGGGTAACCAAAGACATTGCATGGAAGTCACTGAATGTTTAAATGCCTTTGGAAAGGGGAGGGGGTGTCCCTGAGGTAGAAATCAACTCTGATTGGTTAACAATGAATGAGGAAATGAATATTATAATGAGAAATGAGCAGCTTTTTCTAATGAGGGGCTAGGACTGACTTTGATCTTGTCAGTATTTCCAGATCTTTCTGCCTTCAGCAATCTATACAAAAGAATCTATTCTCCACCCAGGAGTACTTAAATTGAATGATGGGTTCAAATTCACCTAGATTAGATTCTCCTTACACTTTAATCAGAAGTAAACTCTCCTAGTTGAGTGGAGTAGCACCTGAGAAAATTCTCAGAGTATTAAGCCAATCTCATTATTAGCTCTGTCCTTCAAAGACTTGGAGCACTGGTCTCTGAATTAGGAAATAGAGAAAAAAAACCCTACTAATAACTAACCTACTAATAATTGGTTATTAATAATAGGAAAATAATAATTTCTCTCAGATTCAAACTCAGTCCTATGAATCCATGATCAGCATTTTCCCCCATTATCTCAAGTATCAGAAGTAAAGGGAAGTGCTTTCTTTTGCCATCAACCCTTTAGGCAGTCTGGTAAAGCCTATGGACACCCTCTCAGAATAATCTTTTTAAACACATAAAGTACAATCACATTACAAGACAATTTATATTGAAATACAGTTATCTATATATACAAACACGCACATTTTTGTTGTTGTTTAGTTCTTTCAGTTGTATCTGACTCCTCATGACCTCATTTGGTTGTTTTCTTGGCAAAGATACTGGAGTAAAATATATGGTAGTTGATGGTTAGAAGTCTTCCTTTCTGTTCTCAACATCTAGTATAGCACTTTGCACACACACTAGGAGCTTTAAAATTTTTTACATTGAATTAAAAGAAATTGAATTGTTCATGGGATGGATTAAAGGAGGAAAAGCTGGAATACCTGAAATAATAATGTCTTCAACTTACTGTAGGAATGCTAAGGAGTAAAATAGAAATGCAAGATATTATAGAGATGGGGTTGATGGCCTTTGGTGACTAATGTATAGAGGGAAAGAAAATGAGAAGCCAAAGCTAACTGAGGTTATGAGTGTAAATGTGGTCCAGCAGTAAGAGACCAGGGAGAAGTTAGTGTGTCAGTCCCAATCCAAGGCATTAACATCGAAGTGTAAAGAGTATAATTTAAAATCTCATCCTTAAGAGATTAGGGTGGGGGCAGCTAGGTGGTGAAGTGGAGAGAGCACAGGCCCTGGAGTCAGGAGGACCTGAGTTCAAATCCGGCCTCAGACACTTGATACTTACTAGTTGTGTGACCCTGGGCAAGTCACTTAACCCCAATTGCCTCACCAAAAAACAAACAAAAATCAAATGAAGAGATTAGGGCCATTAGAACAAAGGTTTCAAGGACAATCCAAAGGTAATGCCCCCAAACACAAGCTGGTTTGATAACCAAGGGGTAAGTACTTTGAGAACAGGTTCAGCAGAATTTATAATAATGGCTAGCTTTGTTAGCTAAGTGGTGCAGTGGATAGAGTGCCTGGCCAACAGCCAGGAAGACTTATCTCCCTGAGCTCAAATCAGACCTCAGACACTTAGTAGCTGTGTGACCCTGGGCAAGTCACTTAATCCAGTTTGCCTCAGTTTGCTTCATTTGTCAAATGAACTGGAAAAGGAAATGTCAAACCACTCTAGTATCTTTGCCAAGAAAACCCCAAATGAGGTGAGGAAGAGTCAGACACAACTAAAACCACTGAACAACAATAAAACTTTGTTCTAGGCTCAGCCTTCCCCTTCTACATTTAACTTGACATGTTACACCCCAAATACAGAAGTGGTGATTCCAAATCAACTACTGAGCTCAGACCAGGACAGTGGATGGAAAGAGACTCTTGGCCCAGATTAGATTGTGGTAGAGGGCCTTATAGCTGGGTCCCAGCTGAACCCACAGTTGTCTGGAGAAATACTAGTGTTAGCACAGGTTAAGTAAATTCATGAACCACCCAGATTATTCTGGGTAGAATTCTTGTATGAACTTTTCATTATCTACACCTTTTGTATATTATTTTTGGATGTATCCTTCTCCTTTATAAATAACTCCTTGAAAATGTACACTTTTAACAAAAATAAACATGGTTTATTTATAAATGAGAGTATGTGGCAGAAGGGAGAAGTGACAGTGGGGAGCAGATGCTTGGAGCTATAAGCTTCAGATGGTGACAGCCATTGTCTTAAGGTCCCTGGCTCTTAGTAAGCACTTAATAAATGCTTTAGCTTTCTCTCTCCATGCCCTAAAGAGCCAGGTTCTGATCTGAACAACGAATAGGTTTCTCTGGTGAGAGGGAAGGTTATTTTTGCTCCGTTCTCCTGTGGTGCTGTTTCCTATCTGTGGTTTCAGGTTAAATCTCTTCTTCAGCCTTTTAAATATTTGATGATTATGCTCTCCTCAAATGTTCTTTTTTTTTTTTTAAAGCCAAACATTTCTGACTTTTCCAAGGCTTCTTCATAAGCTATGGGAAATCAAGCACTGTATCACCATGACTGTCATTCTCTGCATGTGCTTTTTTTTTTTTTTTTTGCAATGTATCCCTTAAAACATAACACCCAGAGCTAAACACAGTACTTGCTATGTGCCTGACCACTTTTTACTTCTGTATAATATTCAATTGACCTTTATGCCTCTTTTTGTTTTTAAAGAAGCCACATCATATTGTTGGCTCATTCCTAACTTTTTAAAGTCAGTATAAATCCCTTTTAGGTCTTTTCCCATGGGTTCTGCTAGCTCTTAATCCGCACCTCCCTAGCTTGTATGGTGCAATTGTTTTGTTTGTTTTTGCCTTACATTTAAATCTTTACATTTATGCCCTTTAAATTTCAACCTTTTCATAGGGGGACATTCTTTTGAATCTTGATTCTATTATCTTGCTATCCCTCCCACTGTTGCATCATCTGCAGACCTGATAATCACATCTTCTAAATTGTCATTTAATTTGCTGATAAAAATGTTGACAAGAATGGGCCAAGGATAGAACACTACAGAATGGTATTGGGTGCTTCTTTCTAAGCTGACATTAATTTATTAACTAATAAACTTTAGGTATAGACATTCAACTGAGTGGTAGTTAAATAAAGAGTAAGAAGTCAGCAGTGAAAGTAAGTGACTTCAGAAATGGTATTTAAAGTCTGACTTTGAAACTAACACTGTCCTCACCATACTATAATACATTGCCTTTTCTTCTTGACAGAGAGAAACTCAGAGTGCTATCTCATTTTTAATTTTTTTTTTGGTGGTGCAATTGGAGTTAAGTGACTTGCCCAGGGTCACCAGCTAGTAAGGTTGTCAAGTGTCTCAGGCCAGATTTGAACTCAGGTCCTCCTGAATCCAGGGCCAGTGCTTTATCCACTGTGCCACCTAGCTACCCCCGCTATCTCATTTTTGAACTACTGTTCAATTGATTTATCATCAATACCTCATAGTTTAGTCCCGTCTTCTAATTGTTCTATATGTGTAAGTTTTGTCTCAGTAAACTAGGCTAGCCATCTTAAAGGCAGAAACTATGGCATCTACTACTCTAGTAGCACAAATGATCCTTATGTAACATCTTATTGACAAAGGGGTTTATAGAAAGAGAATTTTTTTCCTCAATAGAAGGGACTGAAGGATTATGGGAAATGGAAGCCAAGGGTGTGTGTGTGTGTGTGTGTGTGTGAGAGAGAGAGAGAGAGAGAGACACACACACACACACACACACACACACACATACACACAGAGACTGAGAGAGACACAGAGAGACAGAGAGAGAGACAGTGAGAGACAAAGAGAGACGAAGAGACAAGGACAGATAGACAGACATACACACACGCACACACACACAGAGCCAGAGCCAGAGAGCCAGAGCCAGAGACAAAGAGAGAGAAACAGAGACAGAGAGAGACAGACAGACACACACAGAGACAGAGAGACAGAGAGACAAAGAGAAACAGACAGACAGACAGAAACACACAGGCATGTGCACACACACACACACACACACATACATACAGAGCCTGAGAGATTTTGAGTCTGTCAGACAGGTTAACTAGATATTTGTGAGTAACGGGTGTTGCAATTAAAAAAAAAATTGACTATAATCTTGACCAGTTGAAGCTTTATCTGGCTTATTGTCCATACTAAGGAGTGATCTTTTTAGACAGAATTGTGTAGTTTCCCTTACTGTCACCACTGCCAGCACCTAGTGCATTTATCTTTCCTCTCCTTTCTCCGTATTTGCTTCTTCACTGGCAAACTATCATTATTTGCCCTCAGGCGCTTCCTGCTTTTTGAAAACTTGGTTTATTTGCTTACATATTTTTATAAGGGTTTCATCTCCAGGAAAAGCTGATTTTCATTACATTCTTAACAAGGGTCTTTCTGTAAAGGAGTGTACCATGCAATGGGGAAGGATTAAAAAAGAACTCATGAACCAATAGTTCTAGTCTTAACCTTGAATTTATACTGAAAATCTCTCTCTCTCTCTCTCACACACACACACACACACACACACACACACACGCAAATGCACACACTCCTTTTTCCTCTCTCTTTTCTCTCTTCTCTTTCTCTGTTTCTGTTTCTCAACATAACGAGGGACTTTGCCTGGAATAACTTTAATTGAATTGTAGATATTTGATGAATATGTGTTGATATAAAAGAAACAAGAGAATCTCTGAATTGGAACAGGTTTCACAAGCCATCTAGCCTAACTTCTTACTTGGCTAAAAATCTCTTCTACCATGTTCCTGACAAGAAGTCATCCAATCTCAATAATTAAGGGGAGACACAGCATAGTGCAATGGTATATTACATTTGGAAGAAAGAATTTACATTAAGAATGAAACTTAATTGATTTAACAATAGGATTTATGAAATATTTTCAAGAATGAGAGCAATTCCCCCATCATATTGGGCCACCTTTCCTCTATGAAACATTTACAGGAAGATGTAGCCAAAAAGATGGGCAGTCATGGATGGGTTATAGTCTATTATTTTTTTTAAAAAGTACCCAAATCAGTGAGAACACAGATTTGGGATATGCAAATCCCATAGACATAATCATATAGGAAGGGTATTAGAAGCCATGGGTATATCTGCTTTATTGTCACCCACTGGGTCCCCTTCTTTGGCCTGGGATATGAATCTCCCATACAGGCAAATATCCCAACTCAGAGATATTAGGAGTTGTGCATTTTTAAACTGATATAGACAAAAACATCAAGAAACTACAATTGAGGGTAAGCAAACCACCTTTTACTATATTGTTATGCAATGTCAGATAAGGGTAGATGAGGAGGTGGATAGAATTGTTTTGGAGCCAGGAGATGCAATCATGGATATTCATCTGTCTCTCTAGTTGTCCCTATCTATGCATCACTATTCCTCTGGGCAGAGTGACCTGACATAACCAGTATAAATCAGGGGAAAGAGCCCTGGACCAGGAGTTAGGACAACATGGTTTTGACCCCAGCTCTGACACCAACCATCTTGGGGACCTTGGGGAAATCACCTAACCTCCATGGGCCTCATTTTCCTCATCCTTAAAATTGGATTGAAGTTTGAAATATTCTCTTGCTATTTTCTAGTTATCTTAACATTGTGGCTTATTTTTAACAA
Organism: Dromiciops gliroides; assembly: GCF_019393635.1. Lineage (NCBI taxonomy): Eukaryota > Metazoa > Chordata > Mammalia > Microbiotheria > Microbiotheriidae > Dromiciops > Dromiciops gliroides. Next base: position 590,224,527 of record NC_057862.1, read on the forward strand.
TACATTTTTGAATCCTTTTCTTTTCTTTTCTTTTTCTTTTTTGGTGATGGGCATAGAGAAGGATACTATACAGTTCTGAGTGATACATCTTAATATGTTTTTGCCTCTGGTCTGGCCCTCTGGAGGATCATTTACCCTGAATAATTCTTTTCTTTCAGCTATGTATGACATGCTGGTTTCCAACAAAAGATGGGTCATGTTTATCTGTTACACTGTCTATGGTTCAGTGATCTCCTTTGCAGTCCAAGGGGAAACATAGGAAAACTGAACCATATCACAGGAGGACCTGGTATATTAAAGTTCACCAAGAATTCTAGATGAGCTATCACAGAAAACAAGGGGGAGTGAAAATTAGTCTGAGTTGATTTCCCACCCCATTTAAAAAAATTGTTCTCCTGTGTTGAAAGCTCCTATGCCATTGATGTTAGGTTCTCTTTATGAATGTGACATGCCTATGTCAGGGGATGACCAGGGTCAAGAACATGACCTATTTTTATTTTTATTTTTAATGGGAAGAGAGTTGCCATTCTTTTCCAACACTGGAAGATTCTTTCAGTTTGGGGCTTTGCAGCCTACTCTTTGTGAACATTTCACATCTTTTCCTTTGATTAGCCTTGTTAGACTTCAGACCTCCTTGAACTTTAAACTTCTCATTTCCAGCTATCCCATTTAGAGGTTCTGATTCTAGTGATCTGTAATGTGATATTATTAACTTAGTGATCCTCGGGCCTATTAATTATTATTTTAAAGTTTGCCATTTTTTTTCCTTTTTAAAAATGCCATCTTAGTGCATCCACCCCACAAAAGACCTCAACAATGATGAAAAAAAAAAAATCTATCTCCTTTCAAGACCAGCGCTTTTCTTTTGAAAACTGAGTACTTTAAATTTCAAATATTATTGATCTTAAAGAATATTACTTGACCCACAATAATAGAGTTACAAACTAAATTCGTTGTCTATATTGAGTCTTTTAATATCTAAAGCCCTATTTCCCTCTTTATTCATCTGTGAAAATGGGGTTAACCTCAAATGTACCTACCTCAAATGAAATCATAATTATAAAGCACTTAGCACATAGTAGGTATTACATAGATGCTAGCTATCATTTAATATTTCTTGAACTCTGAACCTTCTCCTTAGTCATATGAGAATTTTGATTGTGTCATTGAATTGACCCACAAAGCTGTTTGGGTCACCTCTCACATTGGCATGATTCTCTCCACTCACATGATTACCACTCTAAGTCCCTTCTTACCCCCTCTTCTTGCCTATTGACTTAGTCTTCTATTGTTCTCCTTGTCAGCACTCTCTTCTTTACAAAAACTGATATAACTAAAGCATATATCTAGCCACGTCATTCCTCTGTTTAGGAAGATTTGGTAGCACTCTTATTTCTAGGATAAAATAAACACTCCCCGGTTTAGCTTTTAAAAGCTCTTCAAAATCTGATTTCAACTACTCCTTCTTGGACCTATTATATAATACTCCTCTCACATTCTGTGTTCCAGCCTAAAGTAGCTTATTCTGCTGTTCTTCATATACAACATTCAATTTGTCCTATGTCATTGTTCCCCTCCTACCTGAAATGCTAACCTTCTCAGCTCCACCTTTTCTAAGTCCTAGCTTCCTTTAAAGCTCAGTTCAAGTGGTTACCTCTTAGAAAAATCACTAGAGAACAGGATCCATAGATTTTTATCTAAAAGAGACCTCAAGAAATCTTTCTGTAGTCCTCTCCCAAAATTACTTTGAATTTGAATATCTTATTACTTTTCTACTTATCTTTGTATGTGTGTTTTCCCCATGTAGACTTAAATGAGAGTTTTGCTTTTGTTTTCTGGATCCTCTGCCCAAAGTGTGACAACTGGAACATAGACACTGAATGTTTGTTGAGTTGAATTAAGCTGGACCATTAAATGACTGAGAATTTTTTTTTTTTACAGGGACAATGGGGGTTAATTGACTTGCCCAGGGTCACACAGCTAGTAAGTGTCAAGTGTCTGAGGTCGGATTTGAACTCAGGTACTCCTGAATCCAGGGCCAGTGCTCTATCCACTGTGCCACCTAGCTGCCCCCTGAGAATTTCAAATAACTATATTTCAGTCTGATTAACTACAATAACAACAATTCAGAGTGGTAGTATAGTAAGTACATAAGAACTAGCCTCAGAGCCAGAATAAAACAGTTCAAATATTGCATCTGATATCTACTGCCTTTGGTAGCTTAGGCAGTCATTTATCTTCTCAGATTAGATTCTTCTTTAAGACCAAGATTTTTCAAAGAAGGGTGCTGACTTGCCTTGGTATAGTTTCCTCTTTTAGGAGTTTGCTATGCCAGTTAAAATTGTAGTTCCAGTCCCTATTTCTAGAAAAACTTCTATAAACACAAGGAAATTGAAGGTGAGAACGGATTTAGTCAGAGATAGAGTTCAATAATAGTGAAAACTGAATGTGAAAATTACTACAGAATATAAAATTGAGATTCTCAGGAAGTCTGGAGGTTTTGGGGGCAGCATATGTGAAGTGAGGTAGAAAGAATTTTTCCATCTTTCAGGTCCTGAGAAAATACTAAGTCTCCACCCTTGACTTTAGAGCTCCTATGGAAATGCTTGTTTCTTATTTTACTTTCTTTAGATTCTTTCCAGCATTTGGGCCTCCTTCTTATCAATATCTGTTACTAAATCTGGATCCTGATGGAGCAATGGCCTGTTTGTTTTAAGAAAAGACCTCATTAAGATATGTGTTCTTATGTTTAAAACAGAACTTATTTTCTCCCCAACCTTCTCTAATCCTCTGTCCACCCCTTCCTAAATTCCCGAGTTCTCCATCCTTTCATCACTGTTTCAAAGCTTAGGGTTATCCTTGTCTCTTCACAAAGAAAATAAAACAAAACCCTCAAAAGATAGATGTTCTTAGGTTTTTATTTTTATAGGCCTATATTTCAAATCCTTATCACTTATATAGTTCAAAATAAAATTATTTTCATGAACAAATTTTAATATTAATTTGAATTTTGGATACGTTAAAGAAGTGATTTGCTGATGCCAAGCTGGATAACATTTCAATTCACTCCATTACAAAAACAAAATCAACAACAACAAAAACTCACCTTGCTTTAGGGTATAGTAATAGAATTATGAAATTTCAGAATGGAGATTTACTTTATAAAGTAGTATTAATGTAACTTAATTTTATAAATATATATTTAGTCCTTTTGTATACAGCATTTTGGTTAGAAATGGGAATTTGAAGACAAAAATGGACCTTTAAGTACTTTTTTTGTTTGTTTCAGGCCCATGATTTTTTTTTGTCAGTTTAAAAAGTCTCCTTTTTATAGATACCTTCTGATTTTATATGTCACATGTTTCCAATTACATCCATCTATCCTCTACTTATTGAGCTATTCCTTGTAACAAAGATTAAAACAGGAAAGGAAAAAAAGCAGTTCAGCAAAACTAACTAACATATCAGCTCTATGATATATGAAATAGCCACCTCCATAGCAGTCCTAATCATCTTTTACTCTTCATGTCCAATCTAGCATCTCCCACCGCCTATTTGACAACTAGAACTGGATGTCCCATAAATATCTTAAACTCAACATGTCCAAAACTGAACTTATTATCTTTCCTCCAAAACCCTCTCCTCTTCCTTATTTTCCTTTTGCTGTCAAGGGCACCATCAACTTCCCAGTGACTCAGGCTCACAACCTAGGTGACATCCTTGACTCTTCACCCTTCATCCAACACATGCAATCTGTTGCCAAGTCCTGTCCAATTCTGCATTTATAACATCTCTTCTATATGTTCCTTTCTCTTCTTTTCCACCACCATAGAGCAAGGTCCTCATCACTTCATGCCTGGACTATTGAAATAGCCTGCTGGTTGGTCTCCTGACCAGTCCCTTCCCTGCTCAACTGCCAAATTGTTCTTTCTGAAACAGGTCTGACCATGTCACCCTCTATCTCTATTCCAAAAACACCAATGGCTCCCTATGACCTACAGGATCAAATATAAAATCCCCTGACATTCAATACTCTTTATAGCCTTCCCCCTTCTATCTTTTCAATCTTCTTACATTTTACTCTTCTTTTGTACTCTGCTATCCAGTGACACTGCCCTCCTCTTCCTCACTCAGGACCCTTCATTACCTGACATGGAGAGTTTTCTCTGGCTGTCCCTCCATGCCTGGAGGGCTATCTCTTATCTTTACCTCCTAGTTTCTCTGGTTTCCTTCAATCTCAATCAAAATCTCACCTTTTACACTGTCTTTCTCCATCCCCCATTAATTTTAGTGCCTTCCCTCTATTGATTATCTCCAATTATCTTGTCTATATCTTGTTTGTACATAATTATTTGCGCATTGGTTTTCAACATTAGACTATGAGCTCTTTGAGAGCAGAGACTTTTTTGCATTCTTTTTCTATTCCTACAGTTTAGCACACCAGTCAATTGACATTTACTAATTGCCTACTACATGCTAGGCACTGAGCCAAGCCTGACTGACTGTAGTTTTATGATTCTGTTTACTGTATCAGTTAATATAAGCTTTTCCATGCTTCTCTGAATTCTTCATATTTGTCACTTATTTCATATGTATTAATTTTTATGATATAGTAATGTTCCATTGTGTCCACATACCCCAGTTTGTTTAGTAATTCCCTAATTGATGGATACTTACTTAGTTTCCACTTCTATGATGTCACAAAAAATATTGCTATGAATATTTTGGTATACATAAAGACCTACCTTTTTTTAGTCTTTGACTCCTTTGGGAGTATATGGCTAGCAATGGGATCTCTGGGTTAAAGGTAATGGCAAATTGTTTTTAATAATATTTTAAGACCAATTCACAGCAAGAAGTTGACATTTTTCTACTGGGGTGAAGAGATGGGAATGGAGATACAATATGAGGTCAATCAGCTAATATAAAAATAAATACAAAGCAATTGCAAGAGCACTGCTAACTGGGGATCAAGTAAGGACTCCCATAGTGTGTAGCAAGTGAACTGAGTCTTGAAGAAAAGCAGGAGGACAACTTCATACTAAGTTATGGATTCAGGAGGTGGAATAGTGTGTAAACAGGAAGAAAGTTAGTTTGTCTGGAACTTAGAGTATACACACTACCTTTACTGGATCTCTTCCAGCAAAGGTCAAATGAGTGACCACTTTTTGGATATGATGTAGAAAGGATTCTGTCAGAAATAGAGCTGGACTTGAGGCCTCTGAGGTCTCTTTAAACTCTGAGTTCCCCTCATTCTGCAAATGTAATTTCATGCAAATTGTAATTTGGCCCAAATGTAATTATTTGGTCCAAAATTTGTATCCAAAACCAGGGGTTCTTAAGCATTTTTTGTATCATGAAGATGCCTTTGGCTATCTGATAAAGCTTATGAATCCCTTCTCAGAATGTTTTATATGCATAACATAGGATTACAAAGATCCAGTTGTATTGAAATACAGTTATGAAAATGTTTAAAAAAAAAGTTCACAGAACCCAGGTTAAGAACCCCCTGATCTAAACAGGCAACCTCTCTACAACATCCCTTGCAAGTGTAGGAAAGCAGCAGGGTAAGGGATATTTGAATTGCCAGTCCCAAATTCTGGTACCATCTTCTCCATCTCCACATCCCCAACTGCATAGAAAACGTAAAATGCACAAGACAATTTACCTATGGTAAATATTATCATAGAATTGTACAGCTAGGGTGGGCCATGGAACTAAACCTTTTAATTTTTCATGTAAAGAAACTGAGGCTCAAAGAAGTTGTGACCAGCTTCTGTCCATATAACTTGGCAGTGGCAGAGCCAAGGTGAGAACACAATCCAGTGCTCTTGACAGAGCCCCACATGGCTTTATTTATCATATTCCTTTGTTTTCTTATGTTTTCCCTTGATTTGGGGTTTAGTTTTGCAATCACCTAAGAGATATGCGTGGTGATCCTATCTAAGGATCATTAGACCAGATCTAGATGTGAAGAACCATACTTGCCTAACTATTTGAAGGGTTGGAATGGATAAATTATATCTTGGGGGGGGGTGGGGATTGACCCTGTGTGAAATACTCCTTCCAGACTCATAGATAAGTAGAAGAATTGATTACCTGGGATGGGGGCTAAAAACACTTTTTTTGGAGTTAGGGTATGGCAACTTACTTTTGAATATCGCATAGTTCTACCAATATCTCTAGGAAGCCAGCAAATTACCAAGCTCTTATTGACCATATAATGGATTGGATTGGGCCAGATCTGTGATTTCACTGGAATAGGGAATATCCTGCTGAGGAAACTTCCTTTTTCAATATATGTCATACTCTGTCACTTATAGTCTTAGAGAGTTGCCTAAGAACACTGAGAGGCTAAGTGATTTTGTTCCATGGTTACTCAAACAGTTTGTTTGAGTATCAGAGGTAGAATATGAATTCAGGTCTTCCTTCTCCAAGACCAGTTCTCTATACCTTGTCTCTTGTTGGTTACTGAATCATACCTATTATAATAGAATTAAGTAGAAAAGGAGACTTTTCTAAGGAAATGTTTCAATAGTAAGGTCCGGTGAAGATATCAAGAAGGAACAATTATCACCTTCTACCATCATTCTCAATTCTTTTCTCCAAATAACTATGATTTATATAGCAATTTAAAATTTACAAAGTACTTTTACATATCTCATTTTATCCTCCCAAAAACCCTGGGACATAGCTGTTATTATCCCCATTTTGCATATGATGAAACTGAGGTAGAAAGAGGTTAGGTAACTTGTTCATGTTCACAAATATAGTAAGTTTCCTAGGCTGGATTTGAATTAAGCTCTTCCCAACTTCAGGTCCAGCTTTCTATTTACTACACCACCTAGCTGCTTCTGAAATGTAAGTACTAACTCCTCTCTGGTCTTATCTGTCTTTGGGGATGAGAAGATTTTGAAATGATATAAGACTAGAGGGAGAAAGATAAAGAGAAGATCAGATGGGAAAAGAAGAAAGCACCCAGAAGTGAAGAAAGGGGATTACAAAAAGAAAAATGACATTACTTCCTTTTCATCTCTCTCTCCCCACTATTCCAAAAACTGTTTATTGAACATTTTGGAAACGTTTATAATTTTTGACCTCATTTATGTACCCATATTCTTTGATACATGCAGGTTGGTTAGGTCAGTATGATCTAAGCTGGATCTACACATCACCAAAAATAATAGGAAGAAATTGATCGGTTCAGTTATTACCTGAATTTTTTGTCCATGTAACATACAGCTAATTGTTTACCAAAAATTTGTGATAGGGTGACTAAAAATCTGGATGAGTGGATACATTTTCACTTTTTGCCCAATTGTTTGCTCCACCTGTAGACTATCAGTTGATTTTCGGAAATGGGAAAAAATCCTGCCCTTGTTTGATGTTCAGATACTCCAACTACATTACCTGGTTTTCAGTGGGTCATCATAATGATAGCACTTTCTGGTTTACAAAGCCACTTTCCCCATACTAACCACATGAGGTAGGTTGATTCTATCTTATTGGAGAAGCTTGTTTCTGTTATAAGTTCTTTTATGTTCTCCAGCAAGTTGGTAGCTTCAGATGCGGTCTGCCTATTGTCCTCAGAGCCAGCATTTATGCATCCTTCTGGGCATCCCTTTACTGCCAGCTTCCTGGCATGAATTTAGGTTTTAATTACTTCTATAGTCCCTTGGAAGATTTTTTTTCCTCCCTGAAACATCCCATTAAACTAGCAGCATATTCTTAAAAGTAATTCCAGGAGGCTGACATGTGTTATTCCTGTCTGTGTTTTTGGAAGTATTTTTTTCCTTTGTTTTTCTGTTTTTTGTTTGTGTTTTTAAATTTCAGGGGGTAGTTTGTCCTTGATTGCACCATTTCCTCTGGAAAACAAGTTATACTTACTTTTTATGATTTTTCCATTAGATAATGAATGCAGTACCTGCCAGGACCCCATGGAAGTTGTCAGCCCCAAAGCCAAAATTATGGGGCCTCAGGTTTGCTAGAAAACTATTCATTCATCAGAAGAATTGAATAGATTTAATCATCTCCAGAAAGTGGAGGAAGAAGGCTGAGGAAATCATGCTGCAAACCAACCCAATATCGTTATACAGGTGAAATCAGGTACACCAAAACTAGCCATGAAGGGAACAAAAGAAGTCACGACCCAAGGCCAAAAGATTCAATGTGGAAAGGAGGTTAAGGGACAACTAGATCCATATAGCCTTGGCAATGTTAGCTTGTTACTCTGAGCTGATTTTACCTGTCTCTCTGTGTACATATATATTCATATATACATATACAAATACATATATACATATATGTATAGATGCAGGAATTGAGTGTGTTTTTATACACGTACATTATACTTACTTTTCATAATTTTCTCCTCCATTAGCTAATGAATGCAATGCCTACTAGGATCCCATGGAAGTTTTAACCTAAAAGAGAAAATTGTGGGAAGAGAAAATTACAGGGAGAAGTGGAAATATACACACATATGCATACATACATATATACATACACACACACACACATATAGTCAGAGTGGGAGGGGACTTTAGAGAAAATGTAATTGAACCCATAGCTGAACAAGATATGTATCTCTAGCACCCTTGACAAGCTGTCATTCAGCTTTTACTTAAAGATCTCTAGTGAGGGGAAAATCACAAACACTTGAAGCAGCCCTTTTGTCTGGTGGCCAGGTCATTTTTCTCTACATCAAGCCTAAACTTGGCTCTTTTCATTTTCTACTCATTACTCATAGCTCTCCCCAATGAGGACAAGTAGAAGTCAAAACCGTCTTCCATATGCCAGTCATTTAAATATTTAAAGTTAACTATCATGTCACCCCTAAGTCTGTTCTTCTAGACAGAATATGCCCCATTGATAGTATCTTGGGGCCAAAGATTTAGAGTTGGAAGTGTCCTTAGAGGCCATTGATGCTAAACCCTTTAGTTTACAGATGAGGAAACTGAAGACAAGAGAAGCAGTGTATTTTGCTCAAGTTCACATGGATAGTAAGTAGCTGGGCTGTGATTTAAACTCAATTCCCTACAATTGATGCCCAGGTGTGACAATCTTCAGATCCTTCATCGTTCTGGTCACAGACTACCATTTAGTCGTCTTCCCCATCTTACAGTTATGAAGTTGATTTTTTAAAAAATACAAGTTAACATTACATTTATCCCTGTTTAATTTCATTTCATTCAATTTTCTCCAGTGTTTTCATAGGTCAGGACCTTCTTCAATCCTGATCCAACCTGTTAGCGAACCCTCCTAGCTTAGTGTCAACTACAGATTTGATAAGCATGACATAGAATACCTTCATTCATGTCATTGAAAAACTATTAAACATCACCAGACCAAGCACAGATCTCTGTAAGAATTCAATAGAAATCTCCATTCACATCAATATTGACCCATTCATGACTACTCTTGTCTCCAGCCATTCAATCACCTCTGAATCAACCTCATTGTATTCTTATTTAATATACCTCTCACCATCTTGTCCACAAAGCTAGCATGATAATTTTTTCCAAATGCTTTGTTGCAATAGAAGTTGAATTATATTTAGAGCATCTTTTGATCTCCTCGTTAAAAAAGGAAAGGGAATTAATCTAGTAAGATGCATTCTTTTTTTTTTTTCAACTGAGTATTTTTATTTGGCTTTTTCAAATGTACCAGAACATGATACTATTTTGTTTATTTTCAACTTCCATTTAACATTAGAAATCTACAATTTGCATTATAAATATGACATAATTCTTTTTTTGACATAACAATTTATTCTTTTTTTTTGGTTTTTTAATCATAAAAGCGTTTATTTATTTTGGTGAGGCAATTGGGGTTAAGTGACTTGCCCAGGGTCACACAGCTAGTATGTATTAAGTGTCTGAGGCTAGATTTGAACTCAGGTCCTTCTGAATCCAGGGCCAACGCTCTATCCACTGTGCCACCTAGCTGCCCATTTATTATTTTCTAGTTACATTTAGTTATAGTTTTCAACATTTGTTTTTATAAGATTTCCAGTTTCATATTTTCTCTCTCCCTCTCCTCCCTCCCCATTTCCCAAGACAGCAAGCAATCTGATATAGGTTATATATGTAGTAGGCCTCCACCAGTCACGGACGACCATGGATCAGCACCTTGAAGAGCCACAGGCCACAGTGTGGCTGTGCAGTCCAATACGGGAGCTGCAGCTCCTGAGTGACTTATAAACAGTAACTGCCACATCCTGTGTTGTATCTACCCCATGAGGAGTAGCTGGAGTGTCCTCTCCAGGGCGCTGGCCTGAGGAGATCAATATGGAAAACATACAGCAGGTTTTCCCTCTCCGAGACATTGGTGAATACAAAGGAGAGGCAGAGCCAATACAGTTTGGCACCAGTGCCACCGCAGGAGTTGCCAGAGGGATGTGGTGTCCAACATCCAACTGCCTAAGGGACTCCGACTCCTGATTTTTCCTCGGGGTTAACTCCCGAAGCCTTTCCCATATATGGGTATAGCCACAAAGCAGCGGAGGTTTAAAATTAGGATTCCTTCCCCTAGGTGGGTTGCCTGCCAAGGCTAAGGAACCCCACCTGCCCGAAGTGACTGGTTTTAAGGCGCCAGTGACTCACCTTCGCCCCTTCTTCTGTTAGTGGAAACAGTTCCACCACGAGAAGGCCGGGAGTTGGGCTTCGGTTGTCAGAGGCTATTTGAGACACACGCCACTGGAGCATTTTATAGAGAGTGGGCGCTTATCCCACTCCCTTCCCCAGCATGACAAACCTTTGGAACCAAGATGCATTCTTGATGAATTATGCAAGCTCTTTTTAATCACTGCTTCCTTTTCTTGGCCTTTATAAACTACTGTTTAATAATGTATTCTAGAATTTCCCCAGAAATTGAAATCAAATTCACCAACCTATAGTCTGCAGACTTTATAACTTCCCCTTTTTTTCTCTTGCAGGGCAATGAGGGTTAAGTGACTTGCCCAAGGCCACACAGCTAGTAAGTGTCAAGTGTCTGAGGTCAAATTTGAACTCAGGTCCTTCTGAATCCAGGACCGGTGCTTTGTTCACTGCACCACCTAGCTGTCCCATAACTTCCTTTTTACTGAAAATCATGAGGCTTGTCTTTCTCTGGTCCAATGGCAATTCTCCTTCTCCTTCTCCTTCTCCTTCTCCTTCTTCTCCTTCTCTTCCTCCTCCTCCTCTTCCTTCTCTTCTTCCTTTTCCCTTTTCCTCTTTCTCCTTCTCCTCCTCCCCCTTTTTCTCCTTCTGCTTCTCCTTTCCCTCTTCCTCTTCCTTCCTGTCCTCCTCTGTGACTCAATGCTATTATTTAAGTAGTCCCAAAAGTCTTAGTGCAGTTTAAGCTTTAAGAGCATCTAGGAAACACAGTAGGTAGAGCTCTGAGCTTTTAATGAGGAAGACCAGACTTCAGATTCAGCCTCTTACTCATATTTTATTAGCTGTGTGACCCTGAGCAAGTCACTCAACTGTTATTTGTCTCATTTTCTTCAAGTGTAAAATGGGCATCATAATAATAGCACTGACCTCCTAGAGTTGTTGTAATAATCAAATAAGATATTTTTAAGGTACTTAGCACCATGACTGTCTCTTAGTTAGGTGTCAGCTAAACATTAGCCATCATCATCATCATCATTATTATTACGCTTTAATAAGATTAAACTGTACTAAGGCTTTTGAGACCATGTGTGTGCCATTTCTTTCAATATTATGGGATTTATTTCTTCTCTTGCCTAAATACATCAAGGGCCACTAGGTACTCTCTTATTATCTTTTTACTAACTGTCCTTTTACTTTTTAATATGCTGTCTCATCTAATCAAAGATTTGTTCTCCTTGATAAAATAATACTTAAATTCTTTAATCCTTGACCACATCAATGTGGTTATAATGCAGATTGCAACCCATTTCTGTCTTTTCATCTTGTGCTATTGATTCTTGTCCATTTTCTCTCAAAGATCCTTTATGATTCTTCTCAGTGTGATGGAGGAGGTTGGTTTGTTTATGGCAGAAGAAACAGAAATATAAGAATTGTAGTTCTGTCTTACCTATATCATAGATTATCATTAAAGATGATCAATTGAAGCTATAATCATGTTATAAGTAAATGATGTTGCAATTCTTAGACTTATGACTAAAATTATTTTCTGCTTCCATCCTAATATGGAACTGCTTCAGAATAGGTAGAACAAAGTGAAGAGAGGATGCTAGAAGAGAGCTACTGAAGCAGAATGGGTCATATGTAGTTATATTCAACTATTCTTTGAGACGTCTAAAAAGGTACTGGGGATGTGATGAGAAACACTTATGTTCTTCTTAGACTTGTAGTGAATGCATTGCAGCCAATGCAGCAGGTATATGGAACATCTGTCCAGACCTGACATTATCTTATCTTTATAGTTCAGAGTAATTGCCATTAATGGGTTATAAAAAGAAAATATCAGAAAGCTTGCCCAAAATGCATAGTAAAAATAGAAATACTTTGAGAACATTGTTGACAATGGCTGTTTTAAGACTGACATTTGAACAAGTGATGAGGCACAATAGATGAAAGAGAAACAAAAATATTAAGAATCAGTAAACTGGAGTTGGTGCCTTAGTCTTCTGTTCTTGTAGATTCTATTAAAACATGAAACACATTCACATGTGCCTGAAAAACTAAAAATCTTCACTGTATGTGCATGAGTTAGTATCTAGTACATCTTCCTTTGTGCCATATTATAATGATACTACTAGCACATGAGGCCATTCGAGGATTTGTCAAGCCAGGGAAAGAAACATTTTTGTCTTTTCTGCATCAAGGTCCAGTTTAAGAAAAGAAAATAAAATAATTTTGTGCATTTGAGTGGGAATAAAAAAAGGATGCAGAAATTGACTTTTAATTATTCTTTAAAATTGAACTATAGATACAGAGGAGTTGAATGCTAGCTATTATTAATAAACTGATAACCCAGGACTGTAAGTCTAATAACAGCTGAAGAAATGTGAACATCACAGTGAGATAGACACATGGTTGGTTGCTTGTAGTGGTGGCAATGTTAGCTAAGTGTGAGTTTATGTCCTTTAGTTCATAGACCAAAGTCTGTTAGACCTGGGGGGAACCTTAATCATTAGGAAACCTAATCTTCCTTCTGTTACTTTTCAGCCATTTTGCTGCCCCGGACAGGGGTTCTGAAATGAAATGAAACATATAGGCATTTGTCCATTGTGTCTTTGTTCTTTTAGCTAGCTGATGAAAGGTTTTGGTGAGAAGGATAAAAGTATTGGTTTTAATGAATTTGGGGAGATTTTTTGCTTTCTTTATACTCCTTGCTATAAAGTTAATGAATTTTCCACTCCCTTCCTGCTTCTGATCTCCATCCTCCCTAAAAACAACAACAACAACAACAAAGCAATGTAGGAAAAGGAGATGGAGTATAGGAAAATTAGGGTGGCATGGAGGAATCGGGAAATGACCAGGAAGGGGCATGGTATAATGCAAGACACAGGAGAAAACCGAATTGAAAAAGACAAAGCCATAAGTCTTCATGAACTAATATTCGACTTCTGGTTGATTATCTTTACAAAGATGAATCTTATAATGTATAAACGACAATGACTATAAGTCATTTAACTTTTCTTAACCTTAGTTTTTTCATCTGTAAAAACTGAAGTTTTCAAT